>NC_056749.1:356638392-356755892 GCF_019279795.1 Protopterus annectens
ACAAATGCATGCTGTTGTCTTGGAACTACTAATGCAGCATTTTGGCAAAACATACCTAACTCCTTACTTTAGGGGTTTATTTCAATCTGGTTATTTTTCTCTTCTTTATCAAGATAATGTTTTTTGTTATAAATCACTAAGAGGTGAAAGTCTAGTTCTAGTTTAGCTGATCGACTTTTTAAAATGTCAGAATTGAGATGGTTGAGACCATCTGACTGACATTTTAAAAAGTCAGAAAGCAAGAAGGCAGCACAAAAAGTGTTTTTGTTGGGGGGGGGGCTTGTACCCCCTGCTAATTATATATATGATCTCCAAGATAGCACTTGAGTGTAGGAAAGGGCACATTCAATGATCCTCTTCAATTTTGACAATTTAAAAAGTCGATCAACAAAACTAGATCTGTATTAAGTTAGATTACACAACACATGAACGTTCATAAAATAATAGTTTCTTTCTCAGTTAATCATGATGTTTCTTGTGAACTTGTGCTGCATTGTTATGGCTGAGTGAAATATTTTATAAAAAGTCTATTGCATCCATACCTACAATATCTACAAAAGGAATGAACAGCAATGTGTGTATATCAGGCTAGCTAAGTATGGTGGCAAATATGTTGACAGGAAATAAGATATAACCCGTGTTAAGTACTGAGTTGTTGACAGCAGTAAAGTAAAGTTTAATTTACCTTAATGCACATATTATCTTCATTTATGATTATTCACCTGCTGGCTTTACCTTTCATAGACTCACCCTAATAATTAATATGGATCCCTTGCCAAACAACAAAGACAGTGAAAGGGTCACAGTCTAAAACAGTGCAGACCTTACAGCTAATTTTCCCAAAGTCATGATGTCATTTAATCAGACAGCTTTTATCTGCATACTATATCTTAAAGACATGTTAATGATTTGTGTAATTAGGCTATTCAAAGGGCCAGTCATCCAAAGTTCCATCAGTTAGACTGATTAAGATAACACTGTATTAAAACTAGATGATTTCCAGCAAATTTATTTTTATGATTCAGATTTAATGATACGTTTATGAAGAATTTGCTTTCTTATCTCACATCAGCATAATTTTTATGTAGTATCATCATGTGTAAGGCTGTTGGTTACTGTTTTATTTGAATCAGTCCCTCACTAATCAGAACATTCTTCCCAAAAGTTATAACTTTACTCATCTATCCTCCTAACTACAAAAAAAAAAAAAAGAAAAAAAGAAAAGATAAAATGAATAAGGCACATTTTACAGAAGTGATGACAAAAATTATCTTTCATTTTTGGTGGAAAATATATAAACATGACATCTCGGGGCAACATTCTTTTTACCAATGAAATAGACACACACATTAAACATTTATTTATTTATTTTAAACAGTTGTAGAGGGAATGGACTGTTTTCTGGTATGATGTTTGCCTACAAGGAATTCATATATTAGCAGTTTGGAAATATTTATGGCCAGATATTTATAACAATAGGTACAAGCTTTAAGATATGTATGTGTGAAAATATAAAGTATATGCAAAAAAATCAGTGCAGTACAGTAACATACATGCATAAAATAATGGAATATAAGGCTGTGCCTGGTGAATATTAAATTTTAGCACAAAGTGAAAGGAGATGAAGGTCTGACCGCAGAAGATAATGCCTGTAGGGAAACATGTCTATATGATTTATACCAGATTCATGCAGTACAGAGAAGAGGTTGCTTTTTGGGAAACATGTCTATATGCATTATACCAGATTCATGCAGTACACAGAGGAGGATATATATAGGGAAGTATGTCTATATGCAGTACACTGATAACATTACACCCTCCTGTCAGAATGAGGTATCACTAGGAAGAATGCTACTCCTCTTTGCTTTCCTAACTAAACTGAAGGAACAAACAGTATAATGTAGATGGTGGTGGAGTTTGTGTGTGTGTGTGTGTGTGGGGGGGGGGGGGGGCAAAAAAGCAAACATAAAAAAATGGCCAGAGCTAAACAAAATTAGTGTGTGTGTGTGTGTGTGTGTGTGTGGGGGGGCAAACATAAAAAAATGGCCAGAGCAAAACAAAATTAGTGAAACAGTCAACATAGTTTGCTAAACTGATTTAACTGATTATGCTCTATGCTCTAAATATTTTTCTAGTATCAATAAACAAGAAAGAATTTTATGGCAATTTATGAAAGTCTTTTAAAATTGGTAACTGTTTTTAACTGATTATCTGCATATTCATTATTTGAACATCGAGCTACCGAGCAACATTAGAAGGTCTCAATAAATAATTATTTTGCCACCTCTAAATCTATTCTTTTTTTCAACAGAAAATGTTTTGAGTGTAGACAGAGCATTTAAAAAATTCTGAATCCAAATGTTGCTAATGACACTAGCTCAAAATTCAAAAACAAACTATATGAATAGTCTCAAGTACTTTAGGTCTCGTTAAATAAAATTAGATTGCTTTCATTTCTTATATGAATATGGCACTCAGGACCGACCTTAGGTCAACTTGTGCCCTAGGCAAAAGGGCTCCACAGCACCCCCCCACACACCAGCCAGTGCCCTCATTCTGGTCTACCTACACCCTACCTACCCTGCTAGAGTGGCGCCCTATTCAGCCACCTAGTTGGCCTATGCCTAAGGCCGGCTATGATGGCACTGCTGTGATGAGAGCATTGTGATATATGTCTGATACCTGGGAGTTGTGATGAAGGCATTGTAATATATGTCTGACAACTTGGAGTTGTGGTGAAGGCGTTGTGATACATGTCTTGATACCTTAGGGTTGTGTAATACTGACATACCTAATATTTAATCTGTTTTTCCGAGGGAGCAAGTCCTCTTGCTTCCCTCTGTGTGGAGGGTTGTTCTCCATCCTCCTGACTCTGATATTAAGCAATCTTGCTCTGAATTCAGGCAATCCTGCAGAAAAGAAAAAAAAAGTGGTGGAAAACCAAGTATTTCCATTTTCCTAATGTTACACAGCTGGGGACTATGAATATTTAATTTACCAGGCTTGAGGGTTTCTGCTATCCTCCCTGCAAAACACAGTAAAATCTGACAATTGTTTACAGACTATGTCAGATTTGGATGTGAATTAAATACGCAAAATATTGCAAACTTTTCTTTACTGTTGTTCTGAGCATTTATGATATACTTTATACTCTGCCACATTACTTTGTATTTGTTAAATGCAAGCTGTTAACACAGGTGCATTGGAAGTTACAATGAATATGGTCCAGGGGACCTCTGAGATGCCTAGCCTAATTTACTGATAATCTGAGAGCACTGTCTTGTTAACGACTTGCTCAGAGTCACACAGCAGACAAATGGAGGTTGAGGGAACCAAAACCAGAAAAAATAATATCCTTTGACTTAACATTCAACAGCTGTCTAGTGCTCTCAAGCTGTCAGATGGGTATTGGACAATGATCATTTCTGGGACATCTGCTATTTAGGTTTTTTTCTGAATAATCTTCCCCTAGCAAGCTAGCGTACAACTATAATACAATACACAGCTGACTCTATTTTCAAATGCTCAGCCAAGAACCTAGATGAACTACAGTTAGATACCCTGGAATCTCTCATGTCAGTTGAGACATGGCTATTACACAATCACAGCATCTTCTACACCCCCCAAAAAACAAATCCTATTTACCCCATCTCTCTACCATCTCTTTACACTAACCTTTACAAATGACACAATAATAGAACAGGTATCCCACAGAAAGCTACTAGTGCGATTGTGATGATAACTTCAAGTATGACCACCACATAAAAGCAGTAAAAACAGATGCATCAAATACTGGGCACCCATATGTATATTATATAAACACACACACACACACACACACACACACACACACATACATATATATATATATATATATATATATATATATATATATATATATATATATAAATTTCAGTATTCCGAGACCATGAAGGGGAAAATTCAGAATACCAAAAGTGCATAAGCACGAATCTGAATATCTCGAATCCATCCTTGTACATTTCCAGTACTATACGTGAAGTGTTTGGCTGCAATAGTGTCTGGAATTGAAGGCGATTGAGTGTATGTGTGTGTTGTTGTACATTGCATGTGTGGGTAAGGGTAGGGAGGTGTAAGTATGAGTGTGAGTGTTGGATGTGTTGGTGTTTGTGTATGTGTGATGTGTATTTGTGTGTGTGCGAGTGAGTGTAGAATGCCGTGGTGTGATTTTTTTTTTATCTGCGATCTTGGAGTTGGCATATATAAGTAGGGAGGGTGCGGGGGCCATAGCAACCTACATGGGGGCTTTACATGTAGTGTAGGTTTGTGTGGTGTGGGTAGAATGGTGTGTGTGTTGTGTGGTGTATGGTGTATGTATGTACGTGATTGTGGGATTTGAGATTGTGAATGAGTCGGATTCATAGTTTCGAAATACTGAAATTCGAGATTTCAGTAATTTGAGATTATGAAGCGGAACCATATACATATATATATATATATATATGTACACATACATATACATACTGTATACACACACATACAAAATATCATATTTTTGTGTACCGTGTAAGCACTAAAATGTTTGCCATTTCTATGCATATGTATTTTACAAAGATCTGATTTGAAGGGTCAAACCTCATATAATCAAAATTCATTTTCACGAAATGAAAATCACAACAGCTTAAATACCTAAATGGCAAATTTTTCCCAGGGTAAATAAACACTTGCCCAAACTTAAATGAAGCACACACCAAAGTAAGTAAAACCCACCTAGATGGCGGGGTTGGGTTCCCCACACTACCCCTAACTATATATACCAACTCTGGGATTGCACTACAGTGGAGAAAAGGGCATGTTGGGCAAGTGTTTAATTATCATGAGAAAAATTCGCCATTCGGGTATTTAAACTTTCACAATTTTTTTCTGACGAAAATGAATTTCAGTTATGTGAGGTTTGACCTTTCAATGTAGATCCATTTTATAAAATGTTTTTGGGTTAGGTATTTATCATGTCATTTGGTGGTGTTGATGTGATAGTGTAGCCTTAGGTCTACAGACTGTGCATTTGCTTTACCACTTGTCCTATATAGGTGAAGGACTTCAAAGAGTGTTGGGTCATTATTAGCATGAAAAGCTAAGGAGAGATTGCTCCTTAGGAGTCTGTATAACACTGAGTAGAGGAAAATTGCTTTTAGTCTATCAGAGTAGTGAAGGATACTGAGAACTGAGATCTTTTCAGTGAAGATACTTTGAGGACTTTCAAGCTTATGTGCCTGGCAAGGTACATGCCAAAGGACTTGTTATATTCAATAATGGTCCTATTAACGAATAAATAAAGTAAGACTATAACTTCTCTGAATCTTGATGAGAGACCACAAAGTATAAATTACTCAAAGTAAAAGGGTTATTTAAATTCCATAGAAATGTGCTGGTCAAAGGTGCGTCTGTTATTAACATATGTACTCCCATCCCTAAAAGAAGTGTCAAACTTATGTGGGATGTTATATATATATATATATATATATATATATATATATATATATATATAAGCAGTCATGATTCCAGATTTACAAAGGAAAACTATTATATTTATTTGTATTGGCAGTGAGGTAATGATTAATACCCAAAGCAGTTCTTGAGAGCAGTCCTTGCTGGAGAATTTGAGTATCGGAATTGAATTTGATAAACACCCCTTATTTGCAATTATTAACAAACTTAGCCATAGTCTACTGATAACAGCTTTTATGTTACTGAAATATATACCAAGGAAGAGAGGACCTGAGAGAGTGCCTTGTGGGACACTACTAGTGACAGCTCCCCATTCAGAGCAAATAACCCTTAAATTAATGGTATGGGATCTGTCAGGCACCCAGTTATCAAACTAGTGAGCTATGTATGGGTTAATGTTGACTTGGGAGAGTTTCTCAATACTCCAAGCATGGAGGACAGTGTTAAAGGCTTTAGCAAGGTCCATATAGGCAGTGTGGATAACATGCCCCCTTATACATGGCCTTTGTTACCCTTTTGAAAATTTAAACTGAGCTAATCAGGTATAATCTGCCTTTTACAAAGCTGAACAGGAATATTAATGTCACCAATATCACTGTTTATTAATTCTGCTGTAATACATTCAGTAACCTTGAAAAGCAATATTATTAAGATCACTAGATCTGAAATTCCAGAGCCAGTAGAAGGACCACCTGCATGCAAGAGCTCAGCAACTGCCATTCTCCACTCCTAACTAAACATCACTGCCTACTGACCTTAAAACATTTTAAATATTATTAGAAAAACAATTTCAAAAGCATTTTTCTTTCTTCATAATTCTCCTGCTCCTTCTCACTCTGCAATCCTAGTCATACTTCTCATTTCAAAGCCTTCAGTTCTTCTGCTTAATCTTCATGTCACTTAATCTATTTTCTTATTTATTGTCTTCATTGTATGTGCTCTCTCTGCTGTCTTCCTTTGCTATGACATTATGTACCTTCCTTTGTACAACCTCTCTTCAAGTAACTACTTCACTAATGTGTACTTTAACTGCACTCTTTTACCATAACTATTATTGGTACTTCCCTTCAACTTCTACTGCGGTATTCTTTAAGGACCACACATTAGAATAATTATGTAACAAGAAGAACTGTGCATGGTAACCTGTGCAAATTAATATTTTGGTTGCAGTGTCTTTTCATTTACCTTATGTGAAGACTATCAGAAGGCAAAAAAGGAAGGTAAAAAGGCTCCCTAAGTTATGCAGAATTAAGAAAGAAAACAAAACTTAAACAGGAATGTTGGTATCACAGGATGTGAAGACACAAATGCCAGTTGTTATCCCATCCATAATCCTCAAGAGTGCAGGGCATAGACTACGATGAAAAAGAGTTTGTGAGATGATAAATTGTATGTTTACATCATCTGATAGCTTCCTAAATACAACTTATGAAGCTTTGGCAACTACTGTCTATTTTTACATTACTTTTCTATAAAAGAAGGTAAGCATTAATTTTATTATTGATGCACAGAGGCATTTCTATATATATATATATATATATATATATATATACATATATACAGTCATATATATATATATATGTATGTATACATACATATATATATATATATATATATATATATATATATATATATATATATATATATATGGGTTCCATACACTACATCGAATTTTCACTAATTCGAAATAGTGCATGGAATGCTCACTGCAGCAAAAGTGCACTTAATCGAAAGTGCACTTACGTGAAGTTCAGTACAATGAACGGGTGTTGTACTGAACTTCCATGCAGTACTCATGGACCTTAGGGTTAGGGCATGAGTCATAGTAAGGGGATAGCTTGTAAGGCTATCCCCTTATCATGACCCGTACCCTAACCCTAAGGTCCGTGACGACTGCAGCACAGTGAAGGATATAGCAATGTCCTTCACTATGGTGTGATAGTCATGAACCTTAGGGTTAGGGTAAGGGGATAGCTTTACTTACTATCCCCTAACCCTAACTCGTGCCCTAACCCTAAGGTCCGTGACTATTGCACCATAGTGGAGGACATAACTTGTTTTTAATGTCCTCCACTGTGCTGCGGTGTTTTTGGTGAAGTGCACTTACGCAAAAGTTCACATTCATTAAAGTGAACTTTCGCAGAAGAACTTTCGTTCTTGTAATAGTATTCCATATATATATATATATATATATATATATATATATATATATATATATAGGTATACTATGGTAAGGTCAAACCATACCCCATCAAATGATGGGATCGTTGACCCACTTCCATGAAAATGACAATGTTGAATTCTGACATTGTCGAAATACATGTCATCTTCAACCTCAAAACGAGCTTTAACATGGGTCGAGATAGAAGCAAGATTTGTACATTGTCACCTTTTGGCCTCCGGACTTCGGATGAAGTGGGTTCAGCTGAACCCACTTCAACCTTACCATAGTACAGATATATATATATATATATATATATATATATATATATATATATATATATATATAGGGTGGTATTCATAGCACAGTCCTTCACATTTTCATAGCGGTAATCCATAAAGAGTGGTGCTATGTGCTTATGCAAATTACGTCTTTCACGATGACTACAAAAATGGGGCGGCATTTTGGTAAGCACGACTCCCTATCACAAAAGCTTAACATGCTTATGGTATAAGCAATAGGGAGACAGCTAATATGCAGATAAGGGGCATTACACATTTCCTTATTAGTAGTCTTCATAGAAGTGAATCTAAAAGGTCCTCATTCACATACTAAATATGTAATTGGTCCTGTACTTATGCCAATAAGCAGCAATTTATCATGACATTATGGAGTTGTGAGTGGAAATGAAAAACAAATATGTACTGCAAACATTTTGAAATGAGGTACAATTATTTAAAGATTATTTTTTTCATTTTAGGGCTTTTGCATACATGGATAAACTACTGAAGGGTCGTTGGGGAAGTGTTTCATTTTGGTGTTGGTAAAGTACTTCTGCAAATAGGGACAATTTACTGAAGGGGTTGTTGGGGGAAATGTTTCATTTTGGTGTCTATGAAGTGCTTGTGCATACATGTGCAAACTAATGAATGGATTGATGGAGGAAATATTTCATTTTGGTGTCAGTGAAGTGCTTGTACAGACATGGACAAACCACAAAAGTGGTCATTGTGGAAATTATTAATTTTGGTACTTGTGAATAATTTCTCAAACTATCGAAGGGATTGCTGGGAGAAATGTTTAATTTTGGTGTTAGTGAAGTACTTGTGCAGATGTGGACATACCACTGAATTGGTTGTTTGGGGGAAACGTTTCATGTTGGTGCTTGTGAATATGTAGGCATACTGTTGAAGGGATCACTTGGGGAAATGTTTAATTTTGGTGTTTGTGCATACATGGAAATAATACTGAAGGGATCACTTGTGGAAATGTTTAATCTTGGAGCTTTTGAATACTTGGTGAAATTACTGAAGGGATTACTTGGGAAATGTTTCATTTTATTTGCTTGCGCATATTTAGTGAAACCTCTGAAGGGATCACTTGGATACATGCTTCATTTTTGTGCTTTTGCATACTTAGACATACTAACTGAAAGGATTGCTAGGGGAAATTTTTCATTTTGGTGTTCGTGTATACTTGGTCAGACTACTGCAGGGATTTCTCAAGTAAATGTTTCATTTTGGTATCAGTGAAGTGCTTGCAAAGACATGGACATACTCCTGAAGTGAGAAATGTTTCATTTTGCTGTTTGTGCATACAGACATATTACTGAAGTGGAGCACTGGAGAAATGTTTCATTTTGGTATTGTGTGTGTACACCTGGTCAAACTATGAAAGGATGATTGGGAGAAATATTCCATTTTGGTGTCAGTCAAGTGCTTGAAGCTGGTTATGGGGGCATTGACATGGTGCGCATGCTGCAGAGGTTCTTCGATTCTCCCGGTTCGATCCTGCGGATGTCATCACTCCTCTGGTGTCACGTGTGGTGTTCCTCGGGGGTTCTCTCGTTTCCTCCCACATCTCCCATCCTCTTCCATGGATTTGGTGGGAACAGACAGCCTGCTAGGCCCTGGGTGTGTGGTGGCTGTGTGGTGTAAGGTTGGGCGCCGGGCTGGCAACTCGACTGGTAACTCGACACTGTAAACCTCATCAATGGGAATCAAAAGGTGATGATGTGACCCTAACCGGGAAAAAAAAAAAAAAGAAGAAGAAGAAGAAGGTGTCAGTCAAGTGCTTGTACTGCTGAAGTGATCACTGGACAGAATAATTTATTTGTGTCATTTTAGTGCTTGTGCATACATGAACAAACTACTGAAGAAATGGGTGGGAGCAAGTTTATAGATTGCAACTGAGATATCAAAGGTGAAGCACCACTTTTAGCAAGAGATGTGCATATTACATGAATATTAGACTATGAATCACAAGAACACACCATTAGCATACACTGCTTTACAACATTTCTCATTTGCTTCTCATTATACTTAAGACATTTTGCAATAGAGTAAATGGCCTCTATGAATCTCTCTCTCTCTCTCTCTATATATATATATATATATATATATATATATATATATATATATATATATATAGTCTTTAAACACTTGAGCAATGCCTGATTGGCAAATGCCCATTGAGGTGACACTAGATGAGATTCTAAGAATATGACCATTTCTGAACTGCAATTTTTAGTGAGATTTAAAATCTTCAGAGTTAGCTGCATTTAAAAAAAGCAGGTGCATGTGGTATCCCCTGTATAGCAGAATGGTACATATTAATTTGCTGTCAAAGGATAATATGTCATTGATTTCAAACGTAGCCCATGCTTTCACTATACTCTGAATGGCCATGCATTGATCAGTTGGTTTCTGATCAAGCATTCTTTATCATTTTCACACTGACTTGCTGTAAATGTGCAAGCTAATACAGACTTACCAGGAGCAGAAGTTGTAGTGCTCTTTTAAATAATCACATGGATTTTCTAAAAACTACAGTTTACTGCATATGCAAGTTAAGTGTTAAATCCAATGAACTACTGCTCAGAAAGGCCACTGAAAAACTATACTTAAAGTTTTCCTGCAATTTGCACAATTTTCGTCTTGCTCTCCACCAAACGTCCACATTTATTATAATTTATGAAACGTTTTGTCATAAAACAATACAAATATTCACATATTAAGTAAACTGAAGAAAGAATAGCAGCAGATTAATAAAATTCTGGATAAGTCATATTTAAGTGATTTATTTTGGGCCTGCTTTCATCATTAAGACTATATTCAAGAGCTTCATTAGATGAACTGTGAATTAAATCAGGCAGTCAGAAAATGTTTCAGTGACAGAGACCAATTACATAAGATGTAAGAAGAGGGGAACATGTTCCCATTCATATGGATGACTCAGCGACTATACAATTTTCCTATGCATGTTCAAGTTGCTATTAATTGTTCATTTAAAATGTTAATTTAAATATATGAGAAGTTTAAATCATGCTCTTATTTACAATGATGACAATGTTCAATGCATTTAAAATATGTTTATTCTGTGCAAGTTTAAATGACCTAACAGCAAGCTTATCAAATGTAAAGAAGAAGCACACAATGACACCTTTACAAGTCAACAGTTTTGTGAAGTTTTTTTGGAATTTATGTTGTTTGCATTTAAGTGGTAATACAATTACATTTTACTGATAAGCATACTGTTGTGGAGAGGACAGAGATTCACTAATTGATGTTTAAATTAATTTTGCAACAGTACAGGCTCAGGTGATTAGTTTTCCATAATTATCTGTTCAAGATGGATTACCTGAGAGATTGCCTAATATGAATGCATTCCACAGCTTGTAATGTTTAGGAACATGTGCTATATGAAGAGTAGCTTAAATGAACATGCCTGTACACAAGACATAAGTCGTTAATTCAAGTTGCATTTTGTAATATGCAAACTACTAGGGGAGATTGGGGTTAGATTGTGAAGTGCATAACTTTCCATCAATTTTTGTAAAATATATCCACACCTTTTGATACATTTTCTGCAATATTCTAGTGACAATAGTGAACAGTAGCATAGATCCATAGAGAACACGTCCTCCTTTTTCCAGTGCAGATGTGTGTGAAACCTGTGTTAAGTTCCATCAGTTTGGTAAGCTTTGTTTACTTTGAGTGTGTTTTTAATGTTGGAAGAAATAAAAAGGAGGGAAAATAGACAGACAGATGGATAGATAGATAAGTAATGGTCGAAACAGTCACACAACTTGGAGCATTGCATTAAATGTATAGCAGTGTGAGATTTAAAAAAAATCTATACTTCGAAAGATTAATTAAGTTTACTTGCTTCAGATCTCATCTGCCAATGCTGATGAGACTTCTTGCTTCTCATTTAAAAACTGTGAAAAGTGAACAACTCATTTGTTTACTTTGTTATAGCACTGAGTTTCATTACTTCTGCTTTTATGTTTGTATATTGTTTGATTTTCCAACTGGTAGTTAGTTTTACAGCTATCTGTTTTATATTGTAATTATTTATCTTGATTTCCCTTAGTTTTACTGCTATACATTGTGCTGTCTTGTACAGAGCACATCCCACTTTTGCTGACTAAAGCAACCAGTGAAACAAGTTACCCATGCTCTTTCTTGGCTACTTTTGCTTCACTTCAGTTTTGAATCATTAACTGGGAGATATAACCTTTACATCTAATCTGTAATCTTACACCTTTGTGTGTATATGAGATTTAGACATTTGCAAACATATGATCAATTATCTATGACCGCAATCTACCATCTAACTTCCTACTAAATATTTATCTTTGTGTTCTATTGCATGCTTCTATGTTTCAGTGACAGGGTTTCCTCAGCTGAAAAAGCAAGATGGCAACATTTGCTGTTGCAGCTAGTCATTCCTTCTTGTTGTGTTTTAGCTGACAGCTGGAACTGATTTATCATTCACGACATTCTATGCACTGCTATGTTGTTGGTGAAATTGTAACACTGTAGCATTTAGAAATACTATTTCTGACTCAGATAATGTGCCTTATAATTTCTGCTAGTCTCCTGGGAAACTGTGCATATCCAGAGACTCCACCTTATTCCTGTTCTTTCTTTTCTGGAATTAATGGATAGTGGCATGATCCTCCCTCTCTCACTAGGGCTCTCTTATCATTTGTCTGCACCCTGGAGTGAGTGGCCATGGTTGATAATTGAATTTGTGCTAAAAGAAGCAAGATATTTGTGCTACTGGAAAATTTGTAATACCCAGCAGCACTTAGAACTATTCTATTTTACTCTATTACTTTACTTTTAAAATCTACAAGCCGTGGTGGTACAGCGGTAGCATTGTTGCCTCACAGCAAGAGGTTCTCTTGTTCGATTCTCGGCTGGAGTGCCTTCTGTGTGGAGTCTGCATGTCCTCCCCATGGTCGAGTGGCCTCCGAAAGGCATGTGTGAATGGGTGTGCCTTCGCTGAAGGTTGGGCATCGTGCTGGCAACTCGGCACCAGAAAAATTGACTGCCAATCATTAGCAGACTGGAGTTATGCTGTGGCGACCCCTAACCAGGAAAAGCCAAAAAAGACAAACAACTTTACTTTTAAAATGTGATAGTATACTTTATTTTTCCTGCTGGCCTCCAGGAAGCGTCCATTCATATTTGAGCCTTAAGGGACAGCTGAAATGATAAGAACACACAATACAACAAGAGGAACCTTGGGACTTTGCTGCCTGTGAGCCACTGTTTCGATTTAATTATTTTAGATCTTAAGTTAAAGATCTTGAGGGAGCAAGTGTATTTTTTATTTGTTCATTTTGTGTAATTTATTTTGTAAGCATTAAGTAACAGCCCACTCAGTATACTTTTTTATGTTAAATGCTGCTAGTGCTCAGTTTTCTTTTAAATTTGTATCAGGTTATTTTTAATTTTTAAATAAAAATATTATTCATCCTTAGTTCATTATTAACATAGTTGCAAAGATTGTTAAAAGTCTAATCCTTTTGCAGTTGCAAACATTATACTTGCATACAAAGCATTTGTAGCACAACCTTAATTTAAAATTGTATTAGATACAAGTCTGATACTAAACTGTAAATGGAAAGGCAAATAAATAATATAGGCAAGTAAACAGTTGTAAGTTTGTGCAACACAATCTTCCAATTAAATTCTTCTTAACCTTTATTGTGTAGTATACACCATACTGAAAGAAAAGCTAATAAATATTTTCTCACCAGAACTTTATACGAATGTGTACAGTTATAGGCTGTGACTTAGTTGAAATTTACATTAGTGAACAATCACAGGAACTAATCAAAAAAATGTCAACAATTCAAAATTGAATTGTTGGTTTTTTTCGAACTTATCTAGACATCCAGTGCCATTAAACACACATTTTGCAGGGGTGCAAGCCCCCCTGCACACCCACACCCCCATTAAGTATATATAGTAACTCCAAGGATGCACTACAGTGAAGGAGGAGGTACATTTCCCAATCCCCACTGTATTATGATCTCCACTCAGAATGCCGAACTCACAAAAGTACGAATGCATACTGGCATTCCCTCTTCATCTTCGGCATCTTCTGGTTCACTAATACGAACCCTTGAAAACAACCTTTCACACCTCGGCATTATGAAGGTAAACCGTATTAATCGTAAAATCTTGCTCCTTTGGTATCTGGGAGCTTTTAATGTGACATGTTGCAGAATTCTCAGATAATGTGATGAATTATTTATTTTTCTTTCCTTCTCTTCACTTATTAAATCTGTTGCACAGTATCAGAAGAACTGGGTAATTCTTTCAAAAGTATCTAAAAAGAATTTGATGATTAAGTTGCATGGGTTGTTTGGGAATACTGCCATTAAGCACACAGAGTCTGTTCAACTTTATGTCTGTTAAGTGAGATTACTTGAAGGATGCTGATTTTTTTTTTCTGTCTCAAAACCCTTAATGGCTGTTTCTAAAATGCATGTGTTAAACAACTGAGGAAAAATTAAACATATATGCTTTAAATGCCATATTATGTAATGATATCCTATAGAGATGTAAAAATTGTTGCCTATTTACCTCCTGCCTGGAATGTACAGACCTATGTATAAGGTGTTACAAGTTATTTAATTTAGTAACAATTCTAGAGGTAAGGTTGCCACTGAATCCCTTGTGGAGTATTTGAAAAAAATGCAACTTTGAGTTAGAGAAGAGTAAGCCCTTACAAATGTTTACCTTTGTCAGCCAAAATATCAAAATCATAGAAATAATCACTTAACTTTGGCATTCCTAAAAAATATTCCCGTTTCCCTTCAGATTCTGTTATCATAGGCTATTAGGTTCATCGACGACTGCTGACTAACAACACAAGCATGCCTTTTTAAGCCTAGCCATTCTTCCTAAAACGGTGAGAATCAAGCTCAGTACCTTATCTCTGGGAGGTAAACCCTTTAACCATTAAGCCAACCCCGCCCCCATTATTACATTTGATAATAATATTTCTCGTACAGTTCACATAAGAAACAGATTGGTAATCTAGACAAAAACAAGTATACAAGATTCCAAAACATTAAAACAACCTTATTGTGACATGCTAGAATAGAAATATATACGGATTTGGCAGTGTAGTCAAACCAGCATGCTTCCATTACTTTGCTAATTGCTACACAGAGTATTCACAGTTCAGATAAGCCTTTGCTCATAAGAAGAGAGAGAACACTGGCAGCCTGATGGTACAGAGGGAAGATGTTGGGTTATGCTGCTGGTGACTTGATATTGGAAATGGACTCTGGGTGCACTTCGGGACAGTTGGTGGATAGGCAGAAGCAGCTAATGGCCTGCTCCCCCCCGTATTTGCAGAAGCTTCAGAAAATTGATTGGCATTTCTGTGCTCTAGTGGAGCCACAGAGTATTACAGGGAAAACATTTAACTGGAGAAGTGACAGGACATCCTTTACCTGGTGGGCAGGTACTAGTACTATATGTGCTGACATAACTGCATGTCAGTCCTCCCTGGACATGGATACTGACTGACTGCCACAACGTTATGGCTTCTCTTGCCTTGTGTACTTCTCCCTTTTTGTCTTCACGCCCTGAATCTTACAAATTATACCACAGTTCCAAATTCCCAAGAAGTGAAAGGTCCACACAGTCAATGAATACCTCTGGGATTAGTGGAAAGGTACCCTAGATGTACCTGAGGAGGGTAGGGGGTGCAGGGATAAGAGAGATAGCCAGTAGTGCGACATGTAGGGAATGGGAGAGGTTATACTCAGAATTATACCTGGATATCCATACACAAATCCGTAAGTGTCTAATGTGTACAGGAATGTCACCTTACACTGCACACTAAAAAAGAAAACATTACTCAAATTGTTTTGAAAATAAGGTCAAAAACTCAAGCCATATCTTAGTATCAGATAGAGATAGAAATAGAGCTATGGTTTTAGCATCAAAGGAGAGCATTATACTACTCACCAATTCATGCAGTGAGGGTGACAAGTTATGGCAGAACCAAACTGTGAAATCTGAGTTAAATTTGAGAAATGTTTTAGAAACCAGACGTGGTTCCAGCATCCAACAGGTATACAATATTGTTTGCAGGTAGTAGCATTAGCCAACAATACAGTACGTGAAATATACACTTTTGATTGACAAAAAAAATAAATAAAATTGACTATCAAATCCTTAAATTAAGGTCAAACAGTTCAATATTATGTTCATTTTGATTATGCGAGTTCCCTGTCAGAGTTACTTTACCAATAAGGACCTTGTTGAACACACTAATTATACTGTCTTGATGGAGACATTAAGGACATGGTAAAATGTTTACCTCACCCACATCCAGTGAACTGAGGATTTATATTATAGTAGTCTAAGAAATACCTTCATTTTTTACATCATACAAAATATCCTCACTCAAACAGATAACAGAACTACAAGAAACAAACACATAGTTGCTGATTCTTTCTATGTCATGCAACTAGCCTCACATGGAAGTGATAATATTATTATCCATTGTGTTCTCATGACGAAACGTATGTTTATGACATGTAGTAGTAACAGTAGCATTGAAATAGCAATTAAACCATCTTGAGAACTGGCTATAAAATGGCATCTACCTGATCATTTGGGTGTTAAAAAGCTTATTACATATCAAATACAGCAACCTTTTAAGACCAAACTGTTATGCTGCACAAAGGAATCTCATAGAAGAAAGCTACATAGAGGTTTATCCGTTCCTGATCTCAACCAGAACTCAAAAACTGTTAACTAAGAAGCAGAAATTATACAAGAAATCGTCTCTCACTACACAGTGTATTAAACTTACATATGACAAATCATGCAAGAAATAACTGTCATGTCATACAAGATATTGCTAAAAAAAGAAATGCTAATAGAAAGTCTTCTGTAAAAACATAAGGGCCTCAGATTACAGGATGATATATATGTCTGTTTCCCAAGGAAAATAGAATGCTCATTGCTGGATGCTTACTGTAACAATATAAAAAAGAACTGCAGGTGAGGAATTAATATTGATTTAAATAGTTGCTTGATTTAATAAACTTAGATATATTAAGATCAATGAAAGAAATAGACTGCAGAAGGTCAATAAAACCCAAAAAGTCATAAGCCTGATAAACCAAATGAATATAGTCATTAGGACTGTCTTTACAGATCCATGTGTTATAACAGAAGTAAACAGGATATATACTGTGCAGTTAAATTAATAACTGATAAAGTTCTACCACAAGAACAAAGGGTAGTGAGGGAAAAGAAGGGGCAAAATCAAATGCCATCATGGAAATATCAAGAATAGAGAAAACTATAACGCAATTAAGACAAGAAGTGTCACTGTTAGAAGAATATAGAAGAGGGAACAGATCAACAAAAATACTAAAAGATATATGTGATAAAAGCTATGTGCAGTATTACAACAGACGAGCATCTGTCATGCACTATTGCAAATAAACTAAAAATTTCAGCACAGGCAGAAAACTTAGAAGATATGCAGATACATATAAAGTAAATTTACAAAATAAGCATTTTATTGATGACCCAAAAAGGGTTTTATAAAGAATTGGGAAACAAAGTAAAAATAATTTAAAGACTGCCAAAAAAGGAAGAAATAGATACATTTTGGAGAAGTATCTATGAAGATCCTATGGAACTTTAGATGCTAAATGGACAGAAGATGTAAAAGAAAGAATGAGAAGTGTAAAGGTACAGATATAAAATGGGATGAAGTAACAGGCAGAGAGATTGAAACAAAGTTAAGAAAAGCCTCTAATCAGAAAACCCCAGGCCGAGATGCAGCACCTAACTTTCGGTTAAAAGTAATAACATCTTTGCATGAAGATTTAATCATGAGTAAGAACTATTTATATGCACACCCCAAACAGACACCAACCTGCCTAACAGGAAAATCAATGCTTCTACTTAAGAGTGAACCAGCAAGCTACCCTAAAAATTACAGACCAATAACTTGCCTTCTGATGACATATAAATTATACACAGGAATTGATGCTAACAGAGTTTATAGTCATTTAGAAGAAAACTCAATTATGGCAGTAGAACAAAAGGGCAATAAAAGAAAGTCATATGGAACAAAGGATCATTTGTTGTTAAATAAAGTCATAGTGGTGAACTTTAAAAGGGTGAAGAATCTAAGTATGGCATGGATTGACTACAAAAAAGCATTTTATTAGTATCCTACATTCTGATCGATTACATTACCGTGACCATAAAATAGTGGCAGACCACTTTACAATTAAGCCATAATAAAGGACAAATTATTATCCCAGGGATAAAAATTCAAAAGGGGATATTCCAGGGTGAGTCTGTCACCATTGTTATTCTGCCTTGCCTTAACCCATTAAGCCATTTATATAACAACTTAAGTCATGGCTATAATTTGGCTCCTAGAAAACAACAAAGTTTAAAGATTTCTCATCTTCTCTTTGTCGATGATTTAAAACTGTATAGTTCATCGTATGAGGAACTGAAAGCACAACTGCAGGTTGTCAAAACTTTTTCAGATGATATAAGAATGTCATTTAGTCTTGATAAATGTGAAAAAGCAACCTTTAAAGCAGGAAAACTGCAGCACCAGGAAAACATTAGTTTGGGACAAGAATGTAATATAAAAGAACTTGAGCAAGAAGGACTGCATACATATTTGGGAATTGATGAAGGATCAACAATAAAACATGAACAAATGTGAATAAAACTTAGTAAGGAGTACTTTAGAAGACTTAAATTAATCCTGAAAACAGTGTTGACATCTAGGAACAAAATCCAAGCTATTAATCCTGAAAACAGTGTTGACATCTAGGAACAAAATCCAAGCTATAAACCAATTTGCTCTTTCTGTCCTAACTTACAGTTTTGAAGTGATTGACTGGCCCTAAAACATGTTGGCTAGATTAGACAGGAAAACAAGAAGGATGCTTCATGCTCACCAAATCATTTATAAAAATCATTGTATACCAAGATTATGTATTCCCCATTCTGAAGGTGGGACAGGCCTCCTTGAAATTGATTACATGTATAGATCTGCAATCGTGGGACTCCACACATATCTGCTGACCTCACAAGACCCAAACATAGTGAAAGTTTTGAAACATGAGGAGAATAAATCTAAGATGACTTCTCTGCTTAATCTAGCAGAAGCATAACTGCATCAAGCAGGAATGGAAATCAAACCAGAAGTAGATAAAAATCAGGCAGTAACTGAATGTGCCAAAAAAACAAAAGAAAGGATATTAGATGAGAAGGCAAGAAATGTGGAAAATGCATAAAATGATTGCAAGTATAGAAAACTTCTGGAAGAACCTCATGTTGATCAGGAATTAATACAGGAATGGTTAAGGAGGGTCAAATACAAACCAAGAGTTGAAAGGTTAATATTGATGGCCCATGATAGTGGGTTACGTACACACTGGTTTACAAAGTCCGTTGAACATGTGGGAGAAACAGACAAATGTAGGTTTTGTAAAACCAAATTGGAAACAGTCACACACCTCATTGTTGGTCGTGACATGCTAATGGCAGAAGGACTGTATACTGAAAGACATAATAATGTGGCAAGACTGTTGCAGTGGAGATTGTGCAAACATTATGGTATTGATGTGGCTGAAAAACACTGGAAACATGAACCACAAAGCATCACAGAAAATGTTTATATTACATGTGATCACCCATTACCATCAGTTCAAAAGATAGATGCTAGAAAAATGGATATAGTGGTCCATGAAAAGAAGACAAAAGTAGCATTGATCATTGAAATCACCACACCAAGTGACTACAGTGTGTTGCATACAGAAGAGACAGAAAATCATAAAATATCAGGATCTGCAGACAGAAATGAGCATAATGTGGAAGAAAGATACCCAGACAGTTCAACAGTAGTAGGAACAATGGGTCTTATAAAAAAGAATCTACAATCATATTTAGATATGTTACCAATCCATGTAACACCATACGAACTGAAGAAGGAGTCATTACTGGGCACATTGCGGATGCTGCGAAGAGCACTACTGGCTGACATCAAAGACTGAAACAATACTAATTTCATGAACTTTAATCATACTTTGACTCAGGAATGGGGTCCATTCCCATCATGGTATTGGAAACCCAAAAGATTTGGAGAAATTAAAAAGAGGGAAGTGATAATATTATTATCCATTGTGTTCTCATGATGAAACGTATGTTTATAACATGTAGTAGTAACAGTAGCATGGAAATAGCAATTAGATCATCTTGAGAACTGGCTATAAAATGGCATCTACCTGATCATTTGGGCGTTAAAAAGCTTATTACATATCAAATACAGCATCTTTTAAGACCAAACTGTTATGCTGCACAAAGGAATCTCATAGAAGAAAGCTACATAGAGGTTTATCCATTCCTGATCTCAACCAGAACTCAGAAACTGTTAAATAAGAAGCACAAATTATACAGAAAATAGTCTCTCACTACACAGTGTATTAAACTTACATATGACGAATCGTGCAAGCAAATAACTGTCATGTCATGCAAGACAATGTCAAAAAAGTAATGTTGAAAGAAAGTCCTTTTTTAAAAACATAAGGGCCTCAGATTAGAGGGTGGTACATCTGTTTGTTTATCAAGGAAAATAGAATGCTTATTGTTGGATGCTTATTGTGACAATGTACAAAAGAACTGCAAGTGAGGAATAAATTTTGTAGTATATTAATTTCAATGCCCATATTGAATAACATGTATGTGAATACCCTATTCATACTTGACACCATCCGTTTAATCAGAGCCCCCAACAGTAATGAGGATGCTAGGCATGATCGCATTTCTAACAAGGGTCTTACGAACTTGGCAAACTTTATCACAGAACTACTGCAATATTTACCCGAAACTCTATTTTTTCCAAAAAGCAGTATATTCAAAGACTGAACAAATAAGGATAAAGATGACAAAAGCTTCATTCTCAATTATTGATCCATATGCCTTTTGACCAGTACTGTAAGAACAGGGAAATTTTGAACCTGGACAGATAATCTGAGCTTCAAAATGTCCACGTGGTAAACAATTATCAATATGGTTCTACTGTGATTTGATCTACAGTTTCTTAAAACTTATGTTTCTACATGAACATAGTCTCTGTCTATTCGCCTAAGAATGCAAACTTATTTGCTTCCATTTGTTAACCAGGATAGTCAGCCTTAGCTAATAGCCTCTTATTAGTGGAGTATCATGTAGCAAAGGTCCACAGAACAAACAACAATACTGTGAAGCAAGATAAAGACAAAACCCTCAACCACAATGAACAGCTGGAATAAAGACACAAATGTATTTTGGGACAAACTAAGTTGTCCCGGTCTCACGAGCAAAGTGTAAAGGGGGGAGGGGTAGATTAGTGATTAATCAGAGACTTTGCATGTAGGTTAGTTAGTGTGATGTGGGAATGAAAGAGTTAAAGGGAATGAGAGAAGTTAAAGGAAGTGATATAAGGGGAGGGAGGGACTCATAGTAGGCTTAAGTAGTAAGGATTAGGGGAAGTAGATACAGTTTGGCATGAGTTGGTTGTGTTATAGCTAGCTTACGTCCAGATGACATGTAGGTATTTGGGATTAAGGTAGGCCTTGGATGGTGTGGCTGGGACTGAGGAACAAGGTGGAATTGGTAGGGTGTTGTGTGTGTGTGTTTTTTTCCTGTCTCTTCCATCTGTGGTGTTTGACTGGAGTGGAGTGGCTTACCTGGTGGTGTGGCTGTCGTCTTCATGGTGGTCTGGTGGTACTGTGGTTTGCTGAGGTGATCACTGGTGGTCCAGTGCGGTCCTGGGGTCATCAGCGGGTCTGGTCGTGGTATAGAGGCTCTGGCTGGTTGATCGTTAGGTCCATGCTGTCTGCGGGCAGGCCTGGAACTAGGCAGTCTGCTTGTGGTATGCCTCATGGTGTGGGGGGAAGAGGTGGGGGATTTGTTCACCACTTTGGTTTTCCTGCATATTACTGGTGGTGGTAGTGGTGGGGGATGCTTTAATTCCTCCCTGGTGGGTTCGTGCAGTGGTTCTGTTTCGATCCACAGTCCCTGTCAGTAATGTGCAGATCGGTAGGCCATAGGGGTTTTGGTAGGGCCGCCACTCCGTGCATTCACGTTGGAAGTGACGGCTGTTGATGCAAGCAGGCTAATGTTCTTCTGGTAAGCAAGGAGAGCTGCGGCCGGGACTACATTTACCACTTTAGCAAGTGCAAATTCAGTGAGGAGTCAAACACAACTGTCCTTAGCATTGGTGAAGCAAACATTAAAATATTTTTAATTTTGCAGAGACAAGTCCCTGTTAAACTTACTCAGTCCTGGGAATTTGATGGTTATTAAACCTTAACTACAGCCTTCATTACAGGCAGAATGTCTTAGGTCAATTTTCCCTTATGCAATGGTGAGGTAATTTTTTCTCAAAGGAAGGTTTAGAGAAAACTGCAGCCAGAATGAATGGTAATTTTAGAATAAGGGGTACTGGCAACTGTAAAAACATCATGTAATATGACAGTTGAGATAAGTTACAAATATAAATATTCTTCAAGTAATAATGTGTCTCAATTTTGTTTTTCAGGTAATAGTGGGTGGTCTTGCCTTTTTACAATGATGAGTAGCAGTAAAGCATTTGCTTTCAGAAATGTATGCATATTTCCTGTCTGCTTCCTAGTTTAATTTCATATATAGCTGTTAAAACCGAAATAAAGAATATTCACTAAGCAGAGGGGATTACAGCTCAATTGGTATAGTGGTACATTGCTTTGACTATAATGTACAGGGTCCTGAGTTTGAGACTGGGGAGGGCTGATTGTTTCACTTATTTCTTCAGTAACACAACCTGAACATCAGCCTAAAAAAAAAAAAGCTGTTTAGGGAAGTATGTGAGGCGGGGGGGTTCGTTGTGTGCATGAATCGGTGAAGATTGTATGATGTGAGGTATGTGGAAGCTTCTGGCGGAATGGGGGTCTAGTTACAGTTTGTTTGGGCAATGACTGGTTTAATTTTGGGGAATTCTGGAAGGAAGTTTGGACAGAATGGGCTGGGGGGGGGTAAGGCAAGTCAGTTCAGGGACGGTGTTAATGTTGTGTGTTTCTTTCCTACAGATGGCTAATTTACCGGGATTACGTGAGTGATGGCAAGCTATTGTGGCCCAGGTGGAGGAGTTATTCCAGGAGGTAGTGACGTCCGAGGTGGTGACGGAACTGGAGCAAGTGCCAGTTCAGATACGGCGGAGCCCCACGACAAGAACCCCAGCTCATGGAAAAAGGCAGCAGACAGAAAAGCAGATGGTGGCAGCTACACCAGCTCCCAGTACGTCACAAGATGAAGGAGCAGGTAATGGTTTTATTTCACCATTGACTGGGGAACTGTGTGTTGAAAAGTATGGGGAGTGTGAGGATGAAGGAGAACTGTTAGGTGGGGATCTCATGGGGGGATTACAAGTGACAAAGGGTACTCAGAGGAGGTTGGCACAGAGGGCCAGGTATGCTGTTGGAAATGAAGCTGGGGTGGGGGTAGGTTCCGGAGACAGTTTTGTGGGTGACTTGGAGGTAGGCTTTGACTTTGGGCTGCAGCCAGGGGACTGGTTAGCCACCGAAGCTCTGGGACAAGAGGCTAGAGTAGTCTTTCTGTCTCCACACATTCTGGCATCATTAAAAGAAAAAAATTAGAAAGGAGAGTATGTGGATTTCTTTAAGTTGATTAATGCAGAAAGGGTCCAGTGGCTAGATGAAGCAGAGTTATCTACTAGCTAAGATTTGCTGATGGCTTTAGCGGTGCTGGGGAGGAAGAGGGTAGGTAAACTTTGCCCTAGAATGTGGGATAATTGGATGATCAGCTTTATTTACTACATGGCAGTACAGCTGGAGTGGGACAGATCATTGGCCTTGCCTCTTCTAGGATATTTCCTTACCATTCGGGATGCTCAAGTGTTAAGGCCGGGGAATGCGTGGCTTTGGTACGACCAGTGTTTCCACAAATGGAAAACTGTGGATCAGTCCCTACATTGGGAGGTACATCATCCAGATATATGGTTAGCTACGATAATGGATAGTTATGGTGGGTTTAATAGGAGGGTGAGTGGGGGAGGTGTAGCGGGCGTGTGTTGGTCCTTTAACAATGGTTCTTGTTGACGGGTAGGGTGCAAATTTGCACACACTTGTTCAAGATGTGGAGGGACTCATTTGGCCATTTACTGCCATCGGCAGAACCTTTCCACATGGAACACCAATCCTATGGTGCGTGAGGGTGGATTCCTCTCTTCACAGGGCTTCCAACCAGCCTGGGGTAGGGGTAATAGAGGTAGGGGTGCCATTCCCCATTAAGGTGGCGGTCCTGTGGGGTATGCTTTGCCGGTTTCCTGGCTTTAAGATAAAGACAGAGATATTACAAGGGTTTCAGCGGGGGGTCCCATAAAATCCACTGTGGGGGGGGGGTGGCAAGAACCTGTGTGGAGTTCAAAGGAAAAGAGGTCATCTTGGAGGCTTTGGTGGAAAAGGAGTGTAGGGCAGTGCATTTCCTGGGTTCCTTTTACAGTCCTCCTTTCAGTAGTTACAAGGTATTGCCCTTGGGATTAGTGCAGAAGAAACGGCCTGGGGAAGTCAGACTGATACATCACCTCTCGCATCCGAAGGGGAATTCAGTGAATAATTTTATTGCAGATGAGGAGGTCAGGGTGCATTATGCATCATTGGACGATTCAGGAGCCATGGCTGGTTAAAGTAGACATTGAGTCTGCCTTTCGATCATTGCCTATTAGGTGTGAGGATTGGCCATTGTTAGGGATGAAGGTAGGTGATAAGTAATGCGTCGATATGGCTATGGGTTGCTCAGTAGCACGTGTGACCTTTGAGAAGTTCAGTAATGTATTACATTGGATTTGGAAGCAGAGAGAGTGGGAATGCAGAGGGCAGTGCATTATTTAGATGACTGTCTATTGGTGGATGAAGGAAGGACAGGAGCACAGGTGAGGTTGAAGGAATTCATGAGCATGTCTGAGGAGTTGGGGGTTCCGTTGGCTCAGCATAAAATGGAAGGTCTGGTGAGAGCCTTAGAATTTCTGGGATTAATGGTAGATGCGGAGCAGAGACTGTTTTGTCTACCCAAGGATAAGATAGAGAGGCTTTGGATGGCTATACATTTGGTGCTGGTCAAGGATAAAATATGGATTCAATCAGTCATGGAGTTGTTGGGGCTTTTGAATTTTGTCTGTTGAGCTATGCACCCAGGGTGAGCTTTTTTCAGGTCGGTGGCTTACATGTTGAAAGGGGGAAGGAGCAAGCATCACTGGGTTAGGGGGACCAAGCTGGTGTGGGAGAATTTGGTGTTGTGGAATGGTTTTGTGCAACAATTTAATGTGATCTCTTTTTGGTAGCTGACTTGGTGGGGCAGGAGGAACTTCAGTTTTTTATGGATGCAGCCAGGGGTGCCGGTATGGGGGCCTACTTTGGGGGCCAGTGGTTTGCAGGTGAATGGCTTCAGGATTGGAATGAGGAATGGAGGTGTGACAACGTGCCTTTCTAGAGTTGATGTCTATATGGGCAACTTCGGTGGTATGGAAGAAGCATTTGAGGGACAAATGAGTAGTATTTATTCTGACAATATGGCTGTGGTGAGGGGATTGCAAAAGAAGATGGCTAAGTCGGAATTGTTGTTATTAGTTTTACGTAAATTGGTTTTGCAGAGCCTGTTAATAAATTTTTGTTTTAAAGGAGTGCATGTGCCTGGCATTAGGAATGATATTGCTGATAGCTTGTCCCAATTTCAGTTTCACAGGTTTCGAGGGATGGGCCCGTGGGCAGAGGATGCATCTGAAACCTTGCCGGAACAGGTGTGGAATCTTGGACAAGATAGCCAGGTGGTTTGTGCGGCTTTCCTGGGCTCCTTCTATGAGGAATGCTTACGGTAGGGCTCTTTCTTATTTTAATCAGTTTGTTTTGCAGTTGCTGGAAGGGGTATGGTCAGAGGAGTTATTGTTGTGATTTGTGGCTTGTGCTTGGGGGATAGGCAAAGCTTTGCAGATGGTCAAGGTGGATTTGGCTGCTATTAACATTTTCGCTATGGTAGTGGGGTTGCAAGATTTCACAAAGCCCTAGACATTAGGGCAGATGTTGAGGGGCTGGGGGAGAGTGATGGTGGGACGTGGAGACACTCGATGGCTGCTTACAAGGGAAGTATTGAAAGTTTTGTTGAAAGTGTTATGGTTATTACAGGGTGGGTCTTTGGATTACTTCATGTGGGGCACGCTACGTACATGGTTATATTTTGACACCTTCCGTTTTTCAGAGTTGTTAGGTTTGTTATGCTGGAAGGATGTTATAGTAGCTGAGAGAGAGGTTACTATTGCATTAAGGAGGAGTAAGATAGATCAAATGGGTAGGGGATTCATGCTGGTGATCAAGCCTGACAGGAATTCTAGCCTTTGCCCAGTAACGTGGGCCAAAGAATTCCAGAGGAGGCGAAGGGGGAAGTGTTGATGAGTTAGTTTTCTGTTTGGTGGATGGGAAGGTGGTTTTGAGTAGTAGACTTATAGGTTTGGTTAGGAGAGTTCTGCAATGCATGGGATTTCCTGCAGATAGATTTACAGCCCACTCTTTTAGAATCAGCAGGGAGTCAGATTTAGCTAGAGAGGGTAGTTCAATTGAAGTTATTAAGAGAATGGGGAGGTGGTCTTCAAATGCATTTTTATTATATATTAGATAGTCGTTGTATTGATTAATAACCTTTTTTTCTTCTTTTATTTCAGGGAAGCATATCATAATTTTGAAACATTTGTATATCCACTGGACAGAGATGTGTGCTTTAGTCAGGGAAGATGGAAGAAATTTGGGTTCATCACATTTAGGGTGGTCAGTGACTTGGTATGAGGTTAGGGTATTCGGTGGGATAGGTTGTTGCATAAATTTGAAAAGGTTAAATTGAAGGTAGGGTGTCCTGGCATATTAGTAATTCATTTGGGGGGCAATGATTTGGGCATTCTTTCTAAGAAGTGTTTAGTGGATGTTATCATACAGGACTTGTTGAGGTTACAGACATTCTAACTGAGTAAGGAAATTGTTTGGTCAGAGTTAATTCCTCATTTGTGCGGGAGGAATGCACATAGTTACAGGGCAATTGAGAAGGCCAGGAGGTTCATCAATCACAGATTGGCTAGGCAGTTAAGAATTCTGGGGATGCATACCATTGAACACAAGAGATTTGGGGGATGGAGAGGAGGGTTGGTATCAAACAGATGGGGTTCATCTTAATGAGCTGGGTTTGGATCTGTTTAATCTGCATTTGAAGCTGTTTTTGGAGGGTATGGTTGAGGCTAGGGTTTAGGAGGGGGAACAGCCTGGGGACCAGGCTGGTGGCGGAGAAGAGGGACAGGATTGTCCGCTTCTGTTTCCCTCTAAGGAAGGTGGTTATTCATTGGTTAATATTTCTTTGGTCAGGAGGTGAGCAGGTACACTGCCTATTTATTGTGGTGGGTGAGCAGGTATGCTTCCCCAGTGGAGGAGGTATCAGTGTGAGCAGGTATGCTGCCCTGAGGTATAATTGTCCAGGGTGAACAGTTACACTGCCCTAAGGATCGTTGTTGATGAAGATAATTGATGTTGTTTTGTGTGCCTAAAGTTCATTATGTGATAATATTCAATAAAGGTCATCAAATGGCTTTATATGTGTGGTGTGGTTTATTTATAGTGGGGCTGGGACAAACTAAGTTGTCCCGGTCTCACAAGCAAAGGGTAAAGGGAGGATAGATTAGTGATTAATGGGAGACTTTAGATGTAGATTAGTTAGTGTGATGTGGGGATAAAAGAGTTAAAGGGAATGTGACAAGTTAAAGGAAGTGATGTAAGGGGAGAGAGGGACTCATAGTAGGCTTAAGTGGTAAGGATTAGGGGACTAGATACATTTTGGCATGAGTTGGTCGCCCTCCCACCCTCCCGTTTTGATTTTGATGAAAGAATTTTGGATTGTTTAAGGCAAAGAAGAGGGACAGGATTGTCCTCTTCTGTTCCCCCTCTAAGGAAGGTGGTTATTCATTGGTTAATGGTTGTTTGGTCAGGAAGTGAGCAGGTATGCTCCATATTAATTGTGGTGGGTGAGCAGGTACACTGCCCCGGTGAGGTAGGTATCAGGGTGAGCATGTACGCTGCCCTGAGGTATAAACGTCCAGGGTGAGCAGTCACACAGCCCTAGGAATCATTGTTAATCAAGATAATTTATGTTGTTTTGTATGCCTAAAGTTCATTATGTGATAATATTCAATAAAGGTTGTCAAATGGCTTTATATTTGTGATGTAGTTTATTTATAGTGGGGCCAGGACAAATGGTTTTAGCACTTTACTTCTTTTACTTATAGAACTTCTTCAGAATAAAATTCCATCTCTTAATATCAGATAGAAATAGAGCTATGGTTTTACCATCAATTGAGAGCATTATACTACTCACCAATTCATGCAGTGAGGATGACAAGCTATGGCAGAAGCAAACTATGAAATCTGAATTTAATTTGAGAACTGGTTTAGAAACCAGACCTGGTTCCAACATCAAACAGGTATGCGATTTTGTTTGCAGGTAGTAGCATTATCTAACAATACAGTGATGGGTTATGTATGGAACTTTTTTAGCGAATCAGTCAGAATCTGTGAAATCTACACTTTTGATTGACAAAAATAAAATTGAGTGTCAAATCCTTAAATTAAGGTCAAACAGTTCAACGTTATGTTCATGTTGTTTATACAAGTTCCCTTTCAGAGATACTTTACCAATAGGGACTTTGTTGAACATAATAATTATGCTGTCTTGATGGAGGCATTAAGGACATGGTAGGAGTGTTTACCTTACCCATATGCAGTGAACTAAGGATTTATTTTACAGTGGTCTAAGAAATAACTTCATTTTTTACATCATAGAAAATATCTTCACTCAAACAAATGACAAACCTACAAGAACCAAACAAATAGTTGCCAATTCTTTCTTTGTCATACAACTAGCCTCACATGGAAGTGCTAATATTATTATCGATTATGTTCTAATTGCCTATCAGTAGTGTATCATGGTGCAAAGGTCCACAGAACAAATATACTTACAATTTAAGTCATTTTTATAGTCATGCTCATTAAAAGTAGAATATATTTAAAATATATTTAAAAGTGTAGCGATTACAATACTGTGAAACAACATTATTTATTCAAGTAATATATATAGCTAAAATATTTTGCAAATGGCCAGCAGTTAGTTACAACAGAGTAGCTAGTAAAAAGGTCATGGAATGCTGAGTTAGAGGGCGTGCATCCCAATAATACCTCATAATTAAAGGGGTCTGCCTGCGATTAGACTTAGGACCACAGATCTTTAACATATATCTTTGTACTGTAAACATCAGCAATTCTGTTTTTCATATATATTTCAATGGTCAGGCTTGCAAATATTTCAAAGGGAGAGAAGGAAATAAACATATATGTATGTATACACACACACCCTTGCCCACCTTTACTCCTGTGTTGTGCTAACCCTAACTACATTACATTGCTAACTCCCCTTTTCCTAGTTAAACACTATTCAGACAGTGCTTGATCTGCATTTTGTACCTGGGTTTTACTGATAATGGGGGCTTTTTAGTGCAAGAAAAATATTCAAAGTTTTGTGAATTGCTTTTCGTAGTATTTCAGTGTTTTGTGCCTTTATTCTTTGGCTATAAATAAATTGGCATAGATTAACTCTAAAATAAGGCACTGCAATGATATGGACAGTCAGTACACTGTCAATATATAGTCTAGGAACACTATAAAATAATGAATTGGCAGAGATCATGACTTCTCGATCATTGTGCAGGCTATCAGTGAAATGAAGAGCTGTTAAAGCTTTATTTTTCCTGATGCTGATAAGAAGTTGCTTTTTCAAAGGGTTCCTCTATAGCTCTTTACAGTGGACAGAAACAGACAAAAGATTTTTATAAAGAAAATTCAAACTGAACTTGAACATTTTTTAAGTGGTGGTGGTAGGCCTATGCTTCCTGTACCCCTTACTTAAAAAAACAACTATAAGGTCACTCATGTTGGGGATAGGAGCATTTCCTCCACTGCAATGGTGCTGGAATTTTAGGAACCTTCGTCAAAGATAAAGCACACATAAGAACACGCAGTCATAACACCTCTCCAAACACACACATACACATCCATATATACACAGCAAGTATGGTACATGTCTAACAATGACCATTTTAGCTACAATGAAATCTTCAAAGTAACATTTTGTGACAGTCACTTTGAAAAAAATAACTTTTTCCAGAATGGACTCTGAGTGAGGAAACTAAACCTGAAATTCCTTTGTGGTATTGCTGGGAAATCCTTGTGTGTTCATAATATTAAATGAAATCTCACTGGGGTATGCCTACACACGAAAACAGGCCTTGTAATACATTTAAAGGTTCCCTGTCTGCAGCTGCTATGGAGAGCTAATCTATTATTGTCAGAAAGTTGCATCTGCAGAATTAGTTTAGTGAAACTATCACAAATGGCAGCAGTGTGATTTCATGTAATTATTCCTTTACACATTTGTCATTATTTCTGTAGGATAATAAAGTCATAGGAAATATCCAATTTCCTGTGAAGGTTTGTACTTGCACATTTCAGTTCTGAGTTTCTTCACGATGACACCGTGAAGGTACTGTACTTTCACTGATTTTCTAATTATGCTCACTCATAGTTTATGAATTTAGGGAAGGAAAAACTAAAATATTGTAATTGCTTTTTATATTCCACACAGATCTGTGATTTCAGCACATTCTTATGAACAGGAAATGTGCTATTTCAGAAGCGATCAGATTTACCCACTATTTACAGACCTGGCTTATAATGCTGGCTTAACACAACAGGACGACTTTTGTTTTAGTTTTATGCCATATTATTATTTTTCAAAAGTAAATGGCTGCCTGTTTTATGGCACATTTTTTAGAAATCATTTTTTCTGCATACAAGAAAATCTTTCTCAGTGAAAATCAAAATTTTTTCAAGCACTTACATGGGATGAGCAACATCTGTTTCTCATGGTATGATTTTCTGCCAGCTCTTTGGAAGATACAGCACTCTGTCCTCTTTAGGAAACTGAGTGAAACTGGCCACATTTGTCTGCACATTCTGTTCCACTTCTCATCTGATGTTGCAGTTGTATTACCAGGTTCAGACCTCACAGCACCTCTCAATTTATACTCCAAAGTGTTTAAAGGCTATTTCTCCACATCTACCACTCAGTTTACCTCATTTTAAATTATAAGAAGAGAGTTGTGTTCTTTCGTCTTTTCCCATTTAGGGGTAGCCATAGCAGAACTCCGGTCCACTAATGATTGGCAGCAGATTTTTACGTGCCGAGTTGCTGGCCCTGACGCACAACCTTTAACGAAGGTACGCCCATTCACGCATGTCTCCACACAGAAGATGGTCTAGCTGAGAATCGAACAGGACAACGTCTTACTGTGAGGCGACAACGCTACCGCAGCACCACCACCGCAGTAAATGATAGGAAGAGAGTAAAAGATAAAAATATAAAGAAGCTTTGAGAATGTGTCCTGGATGCAGCACCCAGAGCTATTAGGAATGACTTGAGAAACATTGAAATATGGGATAAAGCTCTTTTCACAGCCCAGGTGACTAGAGCTAACAAGCAACTTGGGCGATTGACAGTGAAGGCATGGAGGATAGGCAGGCCTGTCCTGGAGTGGGGGGGGGGGGTTGAGACAGCTATTCAGACTTCCACTATCCTTCAGAGAAGAGGTTGCAAATCATGGGTACACTGGAGATGGGAAATAGGCTTAGAAAGCCAACAATAGGTTGCAGTCTTTATAACGAGTGTGCAGAGGTAGGCACTTGCAAGTGAGGGACATTTTGGGCCACTGCAGTGATGCAGTTTATTCATCCCTCTGTCTAGGTGGTAGGGTTAGGTCATTAAGAATGCTCTCTTTGCCAGGATGCTATTGAGAACACAAATTATTTTCATGATTTCTTGAAAGCAACTGGTTCAATCCTAGGAAAGGAAAAAGAAATGTGCACTGTCTGAAGGAGGAGTTGATTGATAGTCAACAAGACAGTACATGAACCGGAGGAAGGCAAGTGATAGGAAATGAAGGAAGTACAATTCAAGAGGCATTCAAAGTGTCTAGAAAAGAAGCATGGTTAAGGACAAAGCAGTTATCAGCTTAAAAATTAAGAACTTAAAAAGAGGAAAAAAATTCTTCTTTAGATACAGATCAGAACGGAGAGACAAGCTTGACTGTTATGAGCAAAGACAGTCACATATTTTGGAAGACTAGGAAAAACAGAGGTACTAAATGAATACTTCATCAGAATCAGAAGCAGAATCACATTTACTGACCAAGTATGCATGCATACCAGGAATCTGACTTCAGTTTTAGTGGCTCTCCAAGTATGAATTACATAAATGACATACATACAACTATTAAGAACAAGACGAACAACATACATGCAACTATTAAGAACAAGGCAAAAAAGTAAATATACATATACATACAAGGTGCAAAGTGCAACTCAGTGCAAAAAATACTGAAATAAACTCTGAAAGAAACATGTATTAACAATATGTAGACAATACTGCAGAATACTTGGAGGCTTGGGGAAAAAGAATACCCCAACCTAATAAGCTGAGTCAACAGTTTATGAACTTGATGGCCTGTGGAAAACAACTGTTCTTATATCTGCTTGTTTTGGTGCGTATTAATCTGTAACGCCTGACAGATGGTAATAGTACAAAAAGATGGTGGCCCGGATGTGAAGGGTCTGTGATAATCTTCCTTGCTCTTTTCATGACTCTGGAATAGTACAGGTCCTGTAAGGAGGGCAAACTAGCACTGATGATATTTTTGGCAGACCTGACTATTCAAAGTAACCTATTTTTGTCATAATTAGACAGAGATCCAAACCAGACTCAATGACTGCTGCATAGAACTGAATCAACAGTTCCTGTGGGAGGTTGGACATCCTCAGGTGTCAGAGAAAGTACATTCACTGTTGTGCCTTTTTTTACTATGGCCCCTACATTGGTGTCCCATTTCAAGTCCTTGGAGATTATAGATCCCAAAAACTTGAAGGATGCTGCAACTAACACAGCAGTATAAAATACAAAGAGGGGGCTAACACTGTAGTACCACTCCTAAAGTCCACTTTCATCTCCACAGTTTTAAAAGTGTTCAGTTCGGGATTATTCTGACTACACCAAAGGGCCAGCTACTCAACCTTCCGTCTGTATGCAGACTCATCACCATTCCTGATGAGCCGAATGGTAGTTGTATCATCTGCGTATTTAATAAGTTTGATAGAGGGGTCCTTAGAGCTGTAATCATTAGTGTTGAGGGAGAATAGGAGTGGGGAGAGCAGGCATCTCTGAAGGCCACCTGTATTGATCGTGGGATAGCTAGATGTAAATTTCCCCAGTTTCACCTGCTGAAATTGGTGATCTATTGATAGGTGAAAGCAGGAATGGAAAATTGGGAGAGTTTCAAGTGAATAAGTTCCGGAATTATTGTTTTAAATGTCAAGCTGAAGTTCACAAACAGAATCCTTACATATGTCCCTGGGTTGTCAAGATGTTGCAAGATATAGTGCAGGCCCATATCAACTGCATCATCCAATCACTGTTTCTCTCAATAAGCAAACTGAAGGGAATCCAATGAGGGAGCTGTAATATCCTTCAAGTGAGCTAACACTGGCCTCTCAAAAGCCTTCATGACCACTGATGTCAAAGCAACAGGCCTGTAGTCTTTCACTCCAGTTATAGTGGATTTTTTAGGCAGTGCTTACTGTACACATTTCCTCTCTTTAATTCATGATTTTCTTCTCCTACTTGATTTCTCATTCCCGTATACTGCTATCATCAGTTGCTATATTTCAAATAGAACACCATTCCTGTGCTGCCTACTTGCCATGCCTGTGCAGTTCACCATATAAATGAATATTCATGCAGATTTAACAGCCCACCAGGAATTGTCGGCCTGGAGGTGTGGATAGGGTGGGATTTGCTACTGCGCATCATGTGAGATACTGTTCTTATACAAAACCCAGTTTGCAACCAGATTCCACCTGACCAACATTTTTTCCAAATCAATACCACTACGGATGCTTGTAAGGGTCTAGAGCAATGCACCTTTTGTATCCCAGTATAATGTGGTCGTTAGTAAATGGCAGACAGCTTCAGGCTTCTTAGCTTAACATTTGCAGGAAAATTCTTGGAGAGAAACCTGACTGAAATGTTCTTTGCTTCCCAGAGAGGACTATTTTCTGGACTTTAATCAACAAGGGTTCTTGGCCAAAAGAATATGTCATTTAACATCTAAGTCTTATGACTGGCTTACAGAGAAACGTAACACAATAATCTTATAGTTACTTGACTAGATCCCCCAAGACTGAGCCACAGCTTGCACTACAGCTCAAGATGGCATTTGGCTGGGTGCCATTACTCGTACTAGTACAAAGTGATATCATAGCACTTACATTGCAGTGACTGTTAACGTTTGTATTTAGGTCCTGGATCTCAGAAGAAATCGCTGTGAGTTTTCCTCCAAGATGACTACGTCCAAAATACCTTGTTCTCATAGCATGAGTCCAATTTACTTTTAAAGACCTTTGCATTTTAGCCTGCCTAATTATCATTGAATTCCACCTTCGACCAGCTCTAATCTGAAAGAAATTCTATGCCAATGAGGATTTTATCCTCCTGAGCCCCACAAATTACAAATTGTTGCTAGTATCCTTTTCATGCTACACTAAAGAGATGCCTAGTAAACCCTCTTCTAACTTCTGCAAGCACTTACATATCCATATTAAATGTGCCTTATCAGCCTATAATGCAAGGAAACTAATGTTAATTTCCTTCTTATTACATTCTTTGTAATACAGAGATTACCTTAATGTTTTTCATGAAATACTTTTGTCTGGTAAGTGTTTTATAAATCTGAAGTAGTACCTTAGCAGTTCTTAAAATATTTTTTCTCAGTAATATTCTAAATACATAAAATGTAATCTTTAGAATCGTAATCACTTGCAGCTGGATTTTAAGTTTATGTATTATTATTCCAAAATCCTCAAACAACTCACATTCCTCAATGACTGCAGTATTCATTCCATGTGCATGCTTTATATCTTTTTACCCAACTGTATCATTTTACATTTATTTCCATTAAATAAGCACAGTTATGTTCAGCCCACAGCAATGTGTTGTCTATATCTTTTTGTATTTTAATTGATGTCATACTGATGGCATAGGTCCAGTAATTTTAACACTGTCTGCAAATCTCCCAACCCACCATCTGTCTGATGCTGGAAAGGAGGACATAAGAGAGAGCCTATGACTAATCCCTCTGGAACTCTTAATATTTTAAATTAATTGGACCTACTTCTCCGCATACAGACCCTTGTCACCATATCCCTTAACCAATTTACAATCCATTCAGCATCATCACTAAATCTTTATTTTTTTTTAGTGCATCAATAATTAGATGGTAAGGTACTGAATCAAAAGCCTTGGCAATGTCTATGTTGGTCACACACAATAGAGCACCTTCATCCAAGTAACAGATGACCTCAGAAGAGAAGTTTATTAGATTGGTTACTGTAGATATACCTAATAAAAACTCATGCTGATGGACATCATAGTATATTGAACCTGCTGAAATTTGCAGAATTCTAATAAAATTCTCTGAAAACATGTACCAGCCAGACTAGTATGGCTAATTGGTTTGAAATGCCTAACACTAAATAAAGTTCCTCCCTAAAGAACTGGAACTATGTTTGTACTTTCCATTGCAAGGGGATTACTCCTGATGGCAGAATTTCTGGAATAAATGGGTCAGTATTAATATAATGCTGTCCTTACTAGTTGTTAAAAATAGGCCATTTATACTATCAAGGCCTGGGGAATTGTTAGTTCTTATCATAGTCAAGTTTTTTTTTTTTTTTTGCCATCTCTAGCATAATATTTGAAAACTTGCAAACTCCGCGCAGAATACTAATTTTGATACCTATTCGTTCTACCCACAACCTGCTGTAAAAAAGATTCAATAAACTGATTGAGCAGTATATTCAGATCATTTATCATCTTCCCACTATTTAGTCAGTAAACATTTGTGTTAGATAATTTACTAAACTGAGATATTTATAAAACAAAAGTGTCCTTACTATCCTTCACCTCCTTTCAGGCTGAACTGCTGCCTTCCTATAAGTGCACTCCTCTTACCTTACAATACTACTCTCATTAAAACCACTGACAAGAAAATTTTCTATGATTCATCAATCTTGCCAACTATAGGTTCATAGGTTAGTACTCGGCTAACTGCCCTTGCGAGCCATTTTAAGCATAGCCAATTATCCCTTGTGAGACTCAAACCCTGCACCTTGTGTTTGTAAGGCAAACACCTTAATCATTAGGCCACCAGCACTGTTACCCAAAATACATTTGACTTCCTGTAACATCAACAAGAACACTGCTCTGCAACATGTTTACTTTCAGAATTATACACAGTAGAAATTATCTTCCGATAATAAACCAACTCCAATTCAGAAACAAAGTTAAAAGTCTCAGGAACAATGATGATATTCAACTGCAGACACCACTATACACACTTAGGCACACATAACCCATGTGAAAGAGATTTCTTCAGAAACAGCACCTGCAGTGTGGAATGGCATCCCAGAGAATATCAAGAAACTCAATAATATACCTTCATTTAAGATATTCCTCTGAGTCCATCTGCTTGAACAGAGCAAATTCAATTGCTTTGGAGATCCACGATAAGGCTCCAGGTCATAGAACATGTTGTACTTTCAATTGTTAAGCCTTATTCTAATTTATTCTTCTGTTGAGTTCATAACCGACTGTGTGGATAATTGGATGGCATTCATTACAGTATATCTGGTATAATTCTAAACTTTGCCACGTCAGCAATCATCATAACTGCTGGTGAATTAACAAGTCAGTGTCAGATTGCCTTCTTCACTTTTTCATTGCTTATTTTCAGGTGGGGTAATTGCTAGGAATTCTTTGTTGGACCTTCAACAGTTATTAATTTTGCATAGACATATTACCAGACACACTATCCCTATCTTTTTCCAAGTCACTTCTCTGCTGTCAGATTTATTGAAGGTTGACCCACTTTATAATCAGATGTAAACGTTGTACATTACCCTCTCCTTGTTCACTGAAATGTATATATATAGTTTTTCTATGTAACAAGACTGAACTACTCAGTTATTGATTACTGTTCTATACTTTTGTTTATGAAACATTTTGTATTTCAAAAAAAAAAAAACAGAATGAAGCATCATTTTTTTCAGGGGGCAAGACTCCCCACTAATTATTTATACTAACTCCAAGGCTGAAAGGGAATATTTCCCAACCCTAGACACTGTGCAGTCTGACACACCCGTCAACCAAATGTTGTAGACTAAACAGATGTCAACCAAAGGGGGATTTATCGATATTCAGTTCCCATATATATGTTTACAGTTAGGAAGAGGGAACGCTCATTTGAGTGAATAATTTTTCATGCTGTAAAAAAAAAAAAAAGTGAATATTCATGTGAACAAACATTCTTTCTAATGGAGTTTCAGCCAGCAGTCTTTTGAAAGAGCTTGCAGTACAACTAAGTAAGTGAATTTGCCCTTACCCTGCTGTTGTGTGATCTCATAGATAGTATATATAATTAGCAGGAAGTGTGGGGGGGTGCAGCACCCCACATGGGTGTAGAAGGGGTTTACCCCCAGCAAAAAAAAAAAAGAAAAGAAAAAGAAATAATTACTATGTTTTTTTGAGTGTTCACACTTATAAGCATTTGCTCTAAAGTGATAATTTCTTAGGAGAATTGCTCATATGACTGTTCGCTGTTTCATGAGACACTCTTCTATCTCTCTCTCTCTCTCTATATATATATATATATATATATATATATATATATATATATATATATATATATACAGTGTGTGTGTGTGTGTGTGTGTGTGTGTGCGTGAGTGTGTGTGTATCAGCTTTTGCCATTAGGCTATTGAATAAATTGATGGTTCTGATATACCTGCAGATTACACAGTACAGTCTGGCTATGAGTGCTAACCAGGTGCATGAGAAGTGAAAAGAACTCTTAGAAAAGATTGACTTATAGCCTCAAGACTGTCTAAAGGATGTAGCAAAAGAAAAAATGCAGTGTATTTTAAAGAATGAGAGAAATAACTGGAAGAAATTGAAAGAATATACTTTATGTTAAATGGAGGCACTGGAGACAGCACTGCAAAACATTAAGTCAAGTTCAAGGAAAAGGGATAAATATTTGCTTGTATGGGAGTAAAGCTGCTGTATAAAGAAAGACTATCCAGGATTTCAGCCAATCAGATAAAAAATATATATATGTTAATGTATTCCCATAAAGCATCTGTTTTCTTAACATGTCAAAGAGTATATCAGATTTACATGTGTGAGTCAAGGGGCAGTCATTCTTGGAATCCATGCAATCCACAACTTTCTTTTTCTCCTGTATTTTACCACTACCAAGCTAGAGTAGTATAATTTCTTTACGTGTTTCACCCTAAGGGTATCAAAAGCATAAATAAACTGATAGTGACTGACAGGAAAATCATGCATTTGATATTTACATAGTCTGGCCAGTTACATAACTATCACCACATGTTTATTCTCATCAAAAAGTTAATTGTGCAAGAATACACTTTGTCAAAATAAAAGCAATGTCCATGAGAATGGTAAGATTTGATGTTTCTAAAAAAAAGTAGTAAGCAAGACTTGCCTTTTTTTTTTTACTTGAAGTTAAAGCTGAGCCAAGAATGTGGCTTAGTTTGTAGATACAAATTAAAAGTTGAGGCAAAGGATATGGCATATACCAACATTACCCGGTTACTTTTTTTTTTCCAGAATAAAGTGTAATATAGATAAAATGTTCATAGCAGAAGTGTTCACACACACACACACACACACACACACACACACACACACACACACACACACACACACACACACACACACACACCAACTCAGCTCAGCCTTTTTGTGCATTTTAAATCCAGGAAAACTTAGAAGAGCTAGCGTCCATGATTTCAATAGCACTCACTGACAATAAGGAATTAATACTATTGTTCTGCAAACAATATTTAGTCATATGTGTAAAAAACATGCTGCGTGATCATTTGCATAATGAATGCTAGCATGTTCAAGATCAGAAGGCAACTTAGAGCTTCTTGTCCTGGCAACACAATTAAAGAATAAAGCCTTACTGCAATAATGCAAAGCTAAAAGGAAGCCTGTCTGTTTATTCAAACATCACATGGCCGCTCTCCTGATGCAGATACCTGAAACAAGTAAAATTATTTCTAGTAACTTAGTTATTGGTTTCATATCCTTAACTCATTCTGGTAGAATTTCTAACAGTGCGTCAAAGCAACATTGTGAGGTCCAGGGTGCTTCAAGGAAGGATCAATCAAATTTGCATACAGCGTGTGTTTGTGAGTCTAATAAAAGTAATGCACGCCTGACAGCATCAGAGTAAATGCAGATGAGCAAACCAGTGAATTCATTAATGTACATATAAAATACATCTTGGCTCTAGGTAATTGTCATGGGTAAAGTGGCACCCTCACCTTGTGTATAAAAGTGAGAAAAGGGTTGTGGATAGATAGATTGGAAGTACATGCATTTGGTAGAAAAGGTATGGTCTAAGTCCAATGTAATCACATTTGGTGTGTGTCTCTGCATATGCATCCCTCTATATTCAATTGGTGTTTAATCAACATCTGACTTGTAAATCCCATTTTAATGAGTTCTAAATAATCACTCTCCTGTAGTGGTGAGAGCTGGACTTGATCTTTCCCATTTTTGCCGGGCCTATACCCAGCTTCTCTACTTCCTGGTTCACTTAGGCATTAAGTAGTGTGCCTCAAATTATTTTGCTCCAAACAAGAGAGGGTGTGTGTGTGTGTGTGTGTGTGTGTGTGTGTGTGTGTGTGTGTGTGTGTGTGTGTGTGTGTGTGTGTGTGTGTACATGCACACACAAGACCATTATTTAATTCACAGTGAAAAGAGTAACAGCAAAATATCTAAACTTAGGTAACACTGCAAGATATCAGCAAACAAAACAGTGACAAGACAGAAGTTATACTAGGGAAGGGTTTATGCCTTTCCTCACTGATGTGTGACTACAGAGTTGGTATATATAATTTGCAAGGATTATGGGGGACTCTGCCCTACAAAACCATTTAAAAATCTGACAAAATTGAAGCACATGTTGTCAATATTTTGCAGTGGGCAAACCCTCTTGCATCCTCCACACCTCTTGATAATTGCATATACCAAATCCGAGGTTACACAGCAGTGGGGAAAGGGCACAAACCGTCCCTAGTATAACTTCCATTTTGTCAGCATTTTGTGTTTAGATATTTTTACTGTGTTCACATTACGCAGGTTCGATATTTTGCTGTCAGTCTTTTGACTGTCAATTAAATGATGGTTAGAGTATTTGTAAGTAACCCATATTTCATATTATATATATATATATATATATATATATATATATATATATATATATATATATATAAAATCATCCAAGGTTGACTGCAAAAAAATAATGTCCGCAAAAGCTCAAAAACACTGTACTTACACACTACTATGCATGTATCAGAGCATGCAAAATCAGCATTTTAAAAAGTATCAAAACCACTGTATTTTGCAGGGGCATCCTGAATATGGTTGGTGTGCTCCAAATTCCATTTAGTATTTTGACCTGACTCCTGCAGGACTCCACTAATCACCTTTCTGTCTTCTCTTCTGATATAGCTTGGCCTCATACTTTCTACAACCTTGTGTATTAATATATCATTTCACCTTACTTGTCAATCTAGTATTCAGCTATTTGCTGGGAAGAGAATTAAAGGCTGTTTTTCAGTTGATGTATATCACATTCTTTGGGTTCTCTGCTACTTTTTTTCTAGTTTATCTAACTATAAGAATGGTTAACTGTGAATTGGAAGAATGCATGGCTTATAAACTCATGCTGCCATTTGTCCAATAAACTATTGGTTTCCAATAAGCCAACAGATCTCCCTCATTCTTCCTACTAAGCTTTTCCCAACACTGGTAATTATTTATTAATTTGCATTTGAATTTGTTTTCCAGGGTAGATTACTGATTTCCATAGATCTCTTTTTCAGACTCAGCCTGGTAGAGGTGTCTGGTTAAGCTAGTATATCAGTAGGTAGCAGGGTTCCTGCTCCTTCTGCCACGCAAAGTGGAAGTATTGCAATACTCTTATTTCTCTTCACATTAACCCTAATATTAGGGTTAGATAAAAAGCTTGGCAAGAGTATGGCATCAAGTTCACCATAGTCTTCTACCCAGGTGTAACTCAGTCTGCTCTACAATAGTTACAGTCCCCAACAGCAGAAGATAATTTTCCTCCTGAGCCAGTTTTGCGAACTTCTAATGATGTTTATTTATTTATTTTTATCACTTATGTTCTCTTAGTATGGTGGCTGATAATGCATTTCTAACTGATTGCAGTCTCTCTTCTACTTTCCAGTCTGGTGTCCAGGGTGATCACTTTCTGTTGCATGACCTCATTTCTATCTTTCCCAGTGCCATATCCTCTGCTACCTTATACATTTTGCCTTTCTATATAAAGACTGCTGCTTCACCATTCTACCCTTTCAGTTATCCTTCAATAGATATACATGCCCCATTTATCAAATGCTAGGTCCACCTCACTTTATACATTAAGAAATAACTCTCTCCCATATTCTTTCCTAAGTGTTTAGAATTGTAGAATATTACCTTGTAACCATTTCTGGCAGTTCCATGTATAACTTTTCTTACAATTTCCTCCGTCCTGTTGCCTATGGTCTTTCAATCCTCTTTTCCACCAATGTTCTGCAATAGATCTTTTTAGTAAAGACTTATAAAGGCAGTACTACCTGATGTTACAAATACCCTGCACAGAGCATAGCATTCATCTGCATGTCATGTCTCTTCCAAATTGGTTAGTAAACCAGTACCTAGTTTTTGTAGTCACTGCAATTGCTAGTATTGAAATAATGAATGTCTTTCCTTCAAGACAGTGCCTGTAATACTTCTCAAAATTAAACTTCTTGGTATATCTTGTCTGCCTTAACAGGCCTCTCCTGTTCTAACTCAGTTATGTTTTTTTAGTTCCTCTGCACCTGTTTGTTTAACTGCATGCCAGAATCTTGTCCCAGCAGTTAGAAACTATGACGCTTTTAGGCTGCCTAATTCAGTTTCAGCTGTTATGGAGATTTGTTCTCTAAATTAACTAATCAGTGGTCCTTTTCGTGTACACTTATCACTTTTTGTGATTGAATATCCATTTCTGATGCTGTACATCCATGGAGGTGTTGTTTTGGATTTATTTTCTTCCCACAAAAAGTTTTAATGCTGTGCTAAGTTAAATTGGTCCTGATAGGGCACCTTTGTAAATATACCCCAAATTTTTCAGTACGCTGATTGTGTCTAGGATAATAGGATCATATGAGGTTACCAGGCTATCAACCTGGAGGTCATTTCAAGCCTAGCCATTCCATCCCAATGTAATACCATAAATACTCTGGTCTATACCCACAATTGTATTTAGTAACAACTGCCCATGCCCAACAGGGTTGTGGGTACTATCCCTGGTAAGAATTTAAGGTGCCCCATCCACTGCTTCAGGTTCCTTTTGAACAGTGTCATAGAGGTGCTGTGCTTCACAAGAATTGGCAGCCTATGCCAAAGAGGCAGCAGTCACTGAGAAACAATTTGTCCTTCCAGCATTGCCTTATTCAAGCCCCTGGAATGGGTAGCTCTAGTCCCATTTGATTTAAGGATGTGTAGCAATTTCATTAGGTTTGGGTCGGGGATTGCTCTGTAAGCCAGGTGTAAAGGTCCCGTAAGAAGTCTATACAATACTGAGAATAGTGACAGTGATTTTAGTTAGTCTGCGTAAGGCATGTTCTGGGGTGCCTTGATCTTCTTAGTTAGAAACCTCTGAGGTCACTCCAATTGCTGCAGGTACTTTGTACAGTACATGCCAAAAGGGCATTATACTCAATTATGGGCCTGATTAGTGATGAGTATAGAGGGGTTATAACTTTCTTTGCTCTAGAGATGATGTCTTTGCAAATCAAGTATGGTATGTAGAAAGCCTTCCTTACTACAGTAGACGCATGGTGGTCTAAGTTAATGTTGCAGTCTACTTGTGATCCCAGATCTCTTACCACTTTGTAGGTACAGAGGACATTGTTGTTAATTTGATACTGTGAAGGGAGATTGCTTTTACTGAAGGGAATGATGATACATTTCTTTGCATTCAGTTTGAGACCGTGACTGAGATACCAGTTGTTGGTCTATGCAAGACCCTCCTGAAGTATACTGACATAATTTGGGGATTCAATAACTGCATCCAGTTTGCAGTCATTTGCAAACTTGGCCAACCACAGCCCCTTAGTTTTGGCTTGAGCTTATGATAAGTATATTCCAAACAGTAGTGGGCTCATCAGTAACCCTTGTGGTACCCCACTGGTGATAGGCCTGCTGGTTAATGTGGAGTCACCCACTTTGATAGTGTGTGATTGGTTTGTGAGCCAGGTGGCAATTCATCTTACAGCAAAGGGGTTTACAGTCAGTTTGCTAAGTTTATCAGTACTGCCTGAATGTGGGTTGTGTCAAAGGCTTTTGCCAAGTCGAGGTATGCTGTGTGCACAGATTTGCCCACATCAATGCCACAGTTTTGAAGAAATCCACCAGATTTAACAGGCAGGATCTGCCCTTGACAAAACCGAATTGGGTTGGTTCCAAGGTTTGGAAGTCACCTATGTCTATATTTATGAGGTGCATGATGATACATTACATGGGTTTTCAGATGAGGCTTGTCAGACTTATGGGTTTGTAATTACCAAGTTCTGCTGTGAAGCCACCATTCTGGAGGGGAGTAATCATTGCTGTTCTGCATTCTGCAAAAACAAAGTCAGTGGTTAGACTGTGAATGAATAGGGTACATAATGGTGATGCTAGTTTATGCTTTAGTTTGTTTAAAAGACAGTCTGGGATGCTCTCTGGTCCCATAGAGGCTGTGTTTGTTGCCTTAGACAAGGGTTTAATGGCCTCCTCTTTGGATATGTAGGGTGGATGGGAGTTTGGGGCAAGGTTTGTCATAAGTTTGGAGGGAATAAGGAAGTGAAATTTTTGATAAATCTGTCTGCTAGCAGGTTTGCTATCTTTGCGAGATCAGTGTGTGTGATAGCATTCATCACTACTTCAGCACACGCTTGAGTCCCACATAAGTAGCTATAAAAAGCCTTATGATTATCATGTCCTGTGATTGCTAAGTTTTTCCTCAAGCTTACCTATAGAGGATTTGAAATATTGTCTTATTTGCCTGTTGAGGCTGAGGGGGTGCTTTTCCATTGTTGGAGCCTCACCTTAGATTTCTTAGACAGCAACTTATCACTGTTTTTCAGCCTGCACTTGTTAAAGAAACTTCATCTGTTTTGCCAAGTTTTTGGGTGTTGTAAACATTTTTCAGAGTTAATGAATTTATTTTCCAAGTATTCCTGATTTTGCAGGAATTGTTAATTCGGTTCTAAAGCATTTGTTACTGCATTTGCACTCAAAGCCAGCTGCTTTTTCATTGGGAGTGTTCTTTTGCAGTCTGGTGAAATCAGGGAGCTAAATTCAACCCATCCAAGGGTGAACTAATAGTCAATAGTTTTTTGTCTTATTATCGAATTGGCCTGAGAGTTTAACTTTAGAAAAGTCTTTCAGCCTGTTCAGTGATTTTTTATAAACAAACAGGTGGTGCTACACATATGTTCCATTTGGGTCAACCCCCCCCAGCCCTATCCCCCCACAAAGCCATTCCAGTGTCCCATTATTTGGCTATTTCTCCCCATTTGCCAGAAATACTGTTCAAGACTTTCAGTGTGCTTACTGCTTTCTGCTTTACTTCTACAATGATTAGAGATACTTGGATTTAATTTAAAACTTTTATTTCAAAATTCCCAGCACAACTACTGATAAACATTTGCTAAACAAAGCAATACAGTCTCATAATGAAAACAGACTTAGCATTAAAACTTCTGTGACTTTGAAACTCACATTCATTGAAACAGCATTGTAACCCAAATTCAAAGAAAATGCATCTGGCCAGTGGCAGATTAAGTTTACCTTTGGGGTGTTTTCAAATCATAGACCCTTTGCACACATTTTAGGACCATGCAAAATTTCTTTGATTCACCTTCCTGATTGTATTTAATTATAATATATAATAATTAAATTATATCTCTTGTATAATACAGCACCACTTGTTAGAATGTGTTTTCAATTTATGTCCAGTAAGCAAAGAAAGAAAACATATGAACCAATAATGCCAAAACTGCCCAATTTAGAACATTTCAACCATAAAAGGCCACTCAAACGTCTGTCATTACAACCCACCAATACCAGTCAATATGCACAGTCTCTACAGAAGTAAAGGTCATCTGGATAATTCCACATTAAAGCGATCTGGGTGTAACTAATGAAAAGGTTTCTGCTAGCAAAAAACTTTATATTTAAGTATTTTGTTTACAAATTCACTGTCTGCTGCCCTTGAATAATATATTGCTCATGTTACATTAAAAATGATAAGCTGGTAATATTGCAATAGGGAATGGATGGCAAACTAAAACAGGTTCATGGTTACTAGACATTTTATCCAAAGGAGGACATACTCAGGACTGCAGTGCCCCACCCTCTTAAAATTCAGCACAGTATAAGCAATCCATCTAACTTCTGTGGGAATAGAACCCACAGCCTTCTGCATCAAAACAAAAATATGCTTCCTGCTGTGCTACTAACACTGCTTTAAAACTCTAGACATGCAACAGTGATACCATTTGCTAAGAAAAACAGTTGCATATTTTGTGTAAAGGATTCAGGCTCTTGTTTCCTGTAGCTAAGGTATAGGTCTTGAGCCTAAGCAAATTACTAACCACCTGCTAACCCTATCTAGGACATTTCACTGTCTCACACACACACCTCAACCTTTCAATGCAAGAAATCTGGGCAAAATTTTAAATAAATAGGAACAGATTATAAATATTTCTCTAGTAAACTTAGAAAATACATAGAATAACAAGTTTTGTGTTAGTATGCATTTTGCTAATAGATATGAAGTCTAAACCTCAAATATCTGTCATTATTTAGCAACTTCGATCTTTTTATGAGGAAAATACAAAAATATGGAGCAAAAATCTGAACATTCTGCGAAAACCTGGGCAGTTAAGTGGTATACTACCTATATCTTATACACACACACACACACACACACACACACACACACACACACACACACACACACACACACACACACACACACACACACACACCATACCTCACAACCTCTTAACACAAGACGTCTGGGCAAAGCCTGTCATAATGGAGCGACAAAGGCCCAAAACTAGGGACACATTTAAATATTGCATTTATAAATTCAGAAAGTTTCTAGAATAACAGGATTTGTATTAGAATGCATTTTCTAGAAGATATGAAGTCTGAAACTAAACTCAAATGCATGCCATTATTTAGTAACTTTAATCCTTAGATCATCCTGATGATTTCTCAAAAAAAAAAAAAAAAAAAAAAAAAACAATTTTTATGAGGAACAGACCAAAAATATAAGGCAAAAATCTGGATATTCTGTGAAAATCTGTACAAATGAGAGATATTATACACACATAAGTCACATATGTCACAAGATGGGTTGCAAACTGGCTTAAGGACAGAACCCACAGGGTTAGAGTTGCTGGCGCTATGTCAGACTCCAAGCCGGTCACAAGTGGTGTCCCACAGGGCTCGGTCCTTGGCCCCCTATTGTTCGGCATCTACTTCTCAGAAGTACAGGCCAACATGGGAGGACTTTGGCTGACAAAGTTTGCAGATGACTGCAAACTGGGCGCCATAGTGGAAAGTGCATCGGACACGGATATCCTTCAGAAGGGACTCACGGAAACAGATAGCTGGTGCCAGAGCCATGGCCTGAAGTTAAACGCCAAAAAATGTATAGTCATACCCTTCGGGAAAAACATAGTAACCCCAAGCTACCATATAGGTGGCAATCCACTAAGCACAGAAGAGGTTATCAGGGACCTGGGGACCCAGGTTGACAGTGGCCTTTCTTTTGACACTCACGTTGCTAAAGTGGTTAGAAAGACCTTCTACATTGCCCACCTGATCATGAAGGGATTCACATCCAGATCTAGTGAGGTCATTGTTCCCCTGTACTCTTCACTTATCAGACCAATGATCGAGTACAATACCCCATTCGGGATATATCTCACCCGACATCTGCAGCAATTGGAGAGAGCCCAAAAGTTCCTCACCAAAAGGATAAAGGGACTCCAAAATCTGTCATTTGCTGCCAGATTGAAGAAACTCCAGCTCTATTCAGTCGCATACCATCTGCTCAGAGGTGACATGTGCCTGACATACAAGGCCATGTCCAACCCGGAATTAATGGACATGCTCCACCTCAAAAAAAACAAATCCACCAAAACCACTAGAGCAAGCGACTTAAACCTTAGCACGGATATAAATAGGACGTGCTGGAGGGATAGATTTATCACTCAGAGACTCCCTATGCTGTGGAATAAAATCCTAGTCCATGTGAGGCAGAGCACGTCGCTGGCTCTGTTCAAGAGAAATCTTGACCTGTGGATGGGAGATCGTAGGTTTACCCCGGGAATCATCTCTGTGTCACTGCTGGACAGAGGCACAACAAACTAATGGGCACAGTATTTTTTCATATAAGGGGTGGCGTAAGCCACAAAACTTTGGGCTAGGCTTATAAATGCCTTAGGGCAGATAGCCTAGTATAAACCTATGAACCTATGAACATACACCCATACTATTTATTCAGTCTGACGGAATACAATATTGAATCCCACTGCAATATGTTTTGCTGCTTTGCTGTACACTTTCTATGTCTCCTTTGCTCTTTGCTCATTAAGTAGATTCCAAATGAAGAAGATTATTTGTCTTTCTTCTATTTCACATAAAAGTTGTATACCATAGTTTTAATTTCTTATCTCTTAATTTAAATTCACTAATGTCATTAACTGACCCCATAGTTCCCAAACAGTCTACTCCCTTTCTAAATGTTTTAATTTATCAACTCCACCCCCCCTCATGTTTCATGCCTTTTTTACGTTATTTTCTTTTTGAAAGTGGTGTTTCCTTTCCCTTGCACTTGCAGTTTATTTTTCATTCCATTATATTCCTATCTTCCACCTGATAACTACTCTAAACAATGTTCCTGATTTTCTAAACTAATTAATAATCTCTGTTATTTGTTTTTTAATTCCTGCTGGAATCTCTTAGTTCAGCTACTTTAGACCCATTACTTACCTGCTTTGCTATCTCTTCCTTATTTTTGTCGTCCCTTCCATTTTGTTCTTGCTTCTGCTCTCTTTATTCTTAACTTCTTTCAAATTTTATTTTTATTCCTAAACCATTTTTTAACTATTGCCACTCCACATCCTGCATTCCATATTCTCTTATGATTTCTTATATGTTGCGTTATAATAAGTTATGCACATTATTTGCTTTCCGACATTCTCTCTGATCGTACACCTTTTCCTTTTTCTTATTGGGGAGCACCCTGCAATCTCTCTTTTGCATCTGCACCACTTTCCTTTAATATTTCTACTTCATTGTCAGTTTGTCTCCATAGAGAAGAAGCCCATTTACAAGCATTGCTTTGCCTTTAATCAAAATCATAGCTATTTCTCCATACCAGGCTAATTATTTTCTTTTTTTAAAGATGTCTTATCAGTTTTTGTGATGACTGCACATTGACATTTATTTAAAAAAAAAAAAAAAAGACTTGCTTTGTACTACTTCTATTCCCTTCCAATTTTTTATCAATTTACCTGTTTGTCTTCTTCATTCTTTATAGCCCTCCCAAACACCTGAGCTATAATTCTTCACCTTGGGTTTTCATTCTTATCTTCACAACATGTTTAGCGCGTTTACATTAGCCTAAATCTTCTTTAATGTTTTATCAGGTATTTATACTGTACTCTGTGGACTGCTTTGATGCGTTATGCCTGCCATATTAGTAATGCAGATTATAACCAAAAAGACTACTTCCCCCTCCTTTTCTTCTTTCAAACTATTTAGCTGCCCAATCTTATTTGTTTACTTTATTTTTACAGTGAGCTCTTTATTTCTTTAATAATTATGTGATACCTACATTTAAATTATAATTCTGTAGCTGAGAATTTCATTCACTTGTCTTTGCTTTCATTTTTGTCACTTCACATCTTTAAGATACATTTAAATGACTGAACTCTTTCCAAGCAATAATGCAGACATCTAAGAGTAATATATACAACTGTTATCTCTGTTCAACATTAAAATCTCATTAATTTGAAACAGATATAAACACTATTTAAAGATAAAATTGAAAGACATTGCATTTAATTTATTTTTCTTATTCAACCAAAGCACAATTTTGTCAATAAATAAAACTTAACAACAGAGCCATTTCATTTTTTTAATTTGTTTCCTTTCCACTTAATCTTCATAAGAAAATGATGCTAATCTTCAACGTTACTTTTCAGTTACAAATATCTTTAATCTGTGTTTTCATTTAAGGGTACTACTGTGCAAGATTGGAATGACGTGTTGCCTTTCTTGTCCCCCTTGTCTGACTGCTTTCTTTTCTTTAGCCTTTCACTTTGTATGAAATGACTCATACAATATTAGTCATCAGTCGCCTTATCAGATATCAAGTGATGGGCAACTCTGAATCATAATTCTTCTGTCTTTAAAATGACACGTTATACAAGTGTATTATACACAATAAATTACCATAAAACAGAATACTTCAATTTTGCTAGAATGACCTCCATGGCTCTCTATATACTTAAATGTAATTTTTGCATCCATCTATTTTGATATAATCCCACTCTGTGACAACTCTAAATCTAATCAAGTCATATCCATCTGTGTAATACAATGATGTAAAATTTGGCATCTTTTGTATCACTCTATTCAAGTCTGTAAATAAACAGTGACCAAGTTTCCTGCATGCTTCCCCCCTCCCCAATATGGGAATCAGTCAAAGCTGAGCATCATTGAAAATAACATCCAGCCACTTTTACTCTAACAGATTAGCTAGCCTTTAGTTGATGTGCTAAAAACAATCACTTTGCACCACACCTTTAACACAGTTAACACATTTAGCATAGTTTGTATACAAGTTAGTCAAGTAATATTAGTGCAACAAGCCAATGAGCTAGAGTATCAAACAGTCTTAATTTTTACTTAAGGTGATTACTTCTATCAGAATGTCTGTTTCACACATCAACCAATTTGTTAGACAAAGATTAAAAGGGTTTCTAACAGAAGTTTAATAAAGCAACAGACAAACTGCATAAATGGAATTCTACACAGAGCCTTCCTTAATGCACAACTGTTCTTGATCTCTAGTTTTTTAAACCTCTCTATATCAATAGACAGTTTGAAATAAACCCTTACATGGTCTCAAGACACTATCTGAGACCTTTGAAAACATCCAGGTCCAAACAAATAATTAATCCAGATCATTAACTATACATTAATCAAGCATCTTGTTTTTCTGCTGTTAAAAAATACAACGGCTTTCATACCTCTCAACTGTACAGATTTTTGCAGAGTGTCCAGATTTTTGCCTCACATCTGTGGTCTGTTTTTCATAACTTTGTGGGGTTTTTTTTGGTAAACTGTGGCAAATTATTAAAGACCGAAGTTAGAAAATAATGACAGACATTTGAGTTTCACACTTCATACTCTCCAGAAAATGCATGCTAATGCAACACCTGTTATTCTAACAACTTTCTAAGTTTGTAACAGCGATATTTAGAAATTGTCTCTATTTTTGGGCATGTGCCCCACTTTTATTTATGGCTTTGTCTAGATTTCCTGCTCTAACAGGTTCAGAGGTATACAGCTTATACAACTTAATCATAGCCTCAAAAATCTTGTTTCACTGAGTCACTTCATTTCTACTTCAAAAAAAGAAAAAAAAAGCACAGTCCCAAACTAGATCTGATCTTCTGCAGTGGGTAAAGATAGCAAAAAGATTATGTCTGATATATAATTATTGTTTATACCACAGCATACTTTATTAAATGAGCTATACAATAAAACTACTAACATTGTTTAATTTAACTGATTTTATTCAACTTAACAAATAAAATTCAATTTAAAACTTTATAGCACAATTTATTTGCACAGCCTTTGTTTTGCTTGTGTGGATGTTGATGCCACTAGAACTACATCCAACCTGTATCTGTCTGTTGAGAATACTCTCAGTGACTTCTGTATTATCATTTACTTCTGCCTTTATAAGCATATACCTGTACCCGAAGGATGCTTTTACACAGAAGAAACTCAGTTAAAACACTGGTGCTTCATAAAAGCCATATGCTATACAGCAGAAAACAGAGGGGCTTCTTAGCATTCAAAAATGACTCAGTCACCAAAACATGACTAGATTAAATTAAGTACAAAGGTTGTTGCTTTTCAAACCTTCCAGTCATTATTGATAGCGTATTTTTAATTTCATTAGAAAAGAAAGAGAAACACTGTGACTGTAACATATTAATAAACAAAAAGTGAACTTTCAATCACAGGACATAGCAAAGGTACTTAGAAAAATGTACTGTGTAGAATCGATGTGTTAGCAAATACTGACCTTGACTCCTACCATAAGTATTCAATAGGTAATCTAACTACAGAAATCAATGCAGAAACTCAGTTTTCTACTTCAAGGTATGTTGTTTGGACCTTAACAACTTCAACAAATACTAAGAGAAATGAGGATATAAAACAACAAAAGGAGTCAGTACACAAACTGAAATTTCAAGCTAATAGTGAGAAACACCCTAATATAAATGGAAAGAGAAAACTGAGAAACACTGAGGAAAGGCAGAACTAAAACCAAAGAATAAGCTTTTCCTTTCTACAATAGAGCAGAAAATCTTACAGATACAGAAGCAGGATAGAACAAAAGAAGTAAGAAAATTATTACTATAGGTAGAGGACGGATGCCATTACTGTGGCAGAAGAAAATTATTTCCATAAAATTACATTTTTTCTAAGGGCTAGTTAGATGAGGGGAAAAGCTGTTCCTATCATTAGAGGGGATGGGGCGATACCTACAATCTCAAGTCAGTCTACTGGTGAAAGTAAGACGCTCCTACCTGTCCTACAAATATGTTTTATTTATGTATTTGCAGTTTGTTAACTGGGAAAGTCCAATGGGCCAAAATGAGCCCATTTTCAATGGAGGCCAGGGGAGAAATACTCCATATACAATTATTACAAAGTTAATATCAACAAAGTTAAGTACAGTACAATTTTCAAAACTACTAAAAACACAATAATATAGAAGACAGAATAATAATATTTGAGCAAGATGTAACAAAGCACTGAATGAAATTAAAACAAAAGTATTTTGGAGTAAATAAGTATAATTTGGAGTGCAGGCACTTATGCACTCAAAGATTCACGAGGTGAGAGATAGAAAGAATTAGAGCAAGAGAGTAGAACAGTGAGAGGTGAATAGGGTGAGTTATGAGAAAGGAAAAAAGGGAGAGAGTGGAAATGAAATGAAAGGAGTCACTAGGGTGAGTTATGAGAAAGGAAAAAAGGGTGAGTTATGAGAAAGGAAAAAGGGAGAGGGAGTAGAAATGAAATGAAAGGAGTCACTAGGGTGAGTTATGAGAAAGGAAAAATGGAGAGGGAGTGGAAATGAAATGAAAGGGAGTCACTAGGGTGAGTTATGAGAAAGGAGTAAAGGGAGAGGGAGTGGAAATGAAATGAAGGGAGTCACTAGGGTGAGTTATGAGAAAGTAGAAAAGGGAGAGGGAGTGGAAATGAAATGAAAGGGAGTCACTAGGCTGAGTTATGAGAAAGGAGTAAAGGGAGAGGGAGTGGAAATTAAATAAAAGGGAGTCACTAGGGTGAATTATGAGAAAGGAGGAAAGGGAGTAGGAGTGGAAATGAAGGGAGTCACTTGGGTGAGTTATGAGAAAGGAAAAAGGGAGAGGGAGTGGAAATGAAATGAAAGGAGTCACTAGAATGGGTTATGAGAAAGAAAAAAGGGGAGAGGGCGTGGAAATGAAATGAAAGGAGTCACTAGGGTGAGTTATGAGAAAGGAAAAAAGGGAGAGGGAGTGGAAATGAAATGAAAGGAGTCACTAGGGTGAGTTATGAGAAAGGAAAAAGGGAGAGGGAGTGGAAATGAAATGAAGGGAGTCACTAGGGTGAGTTATGAGAAAGGAAAAAGGGAGAGAGTGGAAATGAAATGAAAGGAGTCACTAGGGTGAGTTATGAGAAAGGAAAAAGGGAGAGGGAGTGGAAATGAAATGAAAGGAGTCACTAGGGTGAGTTATGAGAAAGGAAAAAGGGAGAGGGAGTGGAAATGAAATGAAGTGAGTCACTAGGGTGAGTTATGAGAAAGAAAGGGAGAGGGAGTGGTAATGAAATGAAGGGAGTCACTAGGCTGAGCTACGAGAAAGGAGGAAAGGTAGTGCTAGTGGAAATGAAGGGAGTCACTTGGGTGAGTTATGAGAAAGGAAAAAAGGGAGATGGAGTGGAAATGAAGGGAGTCACTAGGGTGAGTTATGAGAAAGGACAAAATGGTGAGTTATGAGAAAGGAGAAAAGGGAGAGGGAGTGGAAATGAAATGAAGGGAGTCACTAGGGTGACTTATGAGAAAGGAGAAAAGGGAGAGGGAGTGGAAATGAAATGAAAGGAGTCACTAGGGTGAGTTATGAGAAAGGAAAAAAGGGTGAGTTATGAGAAAGGAAAAAGGGAGAGGGAGTAGAAATGATATGAAGGGAGTCACTAGGGTGAGTTATGAGAATGGAGAAAAGGGAGAGGGAGTGGAAATGAAATGAATGGAGTTACTAGGGTGAGTTATGAGAAAGGAGGAAAGGGAGAGGGAATTGAAATGAAATGAAGGGAATCACTAGCATGAGTTATGAGAAAGGAAAAAGGGAGAGGGAGTGGAAATGAAATGAAGGGAGTCAGTAGGGTGAGTTATGAGAAAGGAAAAAGGGAGAGGGAATGGAAATGAAATGAAGGGAGTCACTAGGGTGAGTTATGAAAAAAGAGAAAGGGAGATGGAGTGGAAATGAAGGGAGTCACTAGCATGAGTTATGAGAAAGGAAGAAAGGGAGATGGAGTGAAAATGAAATGAAGTGAGTCACTAGGGTGAGTTATGAGAAAGGACAAAATGGTGAGTTATAAGAAAGGAGAAAAGGGAGAGGGAGTGGAAATGAAATGAAGGGAGTCACTAGGGTGACTTATGAGAAAGGAGAAAAGGGAGAGGGAGTGGAAATGAAATGAAAGGAGTCACTAGGGTGAGTTATGAGAAAGGAAAAAGGGTGAGTTATGAGAAAGGAAAAAGGGAGAGGGAGTAGAAATGATATGAAGGGAGTCACTAGGGTGAGTTATGAGAATGGAGAAAAGGGAGAGGGAGTGGAAATGAAATGAATGGAGTTACTAGCGTGAGTTATGAGAAAGGAGGAAAGGGAGAGGGAATTGAAATGAAATGAAGGGAATCACTAGGGTGAGTTATGAGAAAGGAAAAAGGGAGAGGGAGTGGGAATGAAATGAAAGGAGTGACTAGGGTGAGTTATGAGAACAGAGGAAAGGGAGAGGGAGTGGAAATGAAATGAAGGGAGTCACTAGGGTGAGTCATGAGAAAAGAGAAAAGGGAGAGGGAGTGGAAATGAAATGAAAGGAGTCACTAGGGTGAGTTATGAGAAAGGAAAAAGGGAGAAGGAGTGGAAATGATATGAAGGGAGTCACTAGGGTGAGTTATGAGAAAGGAGGAAAGGGAGAGGGAGTGGAAATGAAATGAAAGGGAGTCACTAGGGTGAGTTATGAAAAAGGTTAGAGGGAGTGGAAATTAAATGAAGGGAGTCACTAGGGTGACTTATGAGAAAGGAGAAAAGAGAGAGGGAGTGGAAATGAAATGAAAGGGAGTCACTAGGGTGAGTTATGAGAAAGGAGAAAAGGGAGAGGGAGTGGAAATGAAATGAAGGGAGTCACTAGGGTGAGTTATGAGAAAGGAAAAAGGGGATAGGGCATGGAAATGACATGAAGGAAGTCACTAGAGTGAGTTATGTGAAAGGAAAAAAGGGTGAGTTATGAAAAAGGAAAAAAAGGAGAGGGAGTAGAAATGAAATGAAGGTAGTCACTAGAGTGAGTTTTGAGAAAGGTAAAAGGGGAGAGGGCATGGAAATGAAATGAAGGGAGTCACTAGGGTGAGTTATGAGAAAGGAGAAAAGGGTGAGTTATGAGAAAGGAAAATAGGGAGAGGGAATGGAAATGAAATGAAGGGAGTCACTAGCGTGGGTTTTGAGAAAGGAAAAAGGGGAGAGGGCATGGAAATGAAATGAAGGGAGTCACTAGGGTGAGTTATGAGAAAGGAAAAAAGGGAGAGGGAGTGGAAATTCAATGAAGGTAGTCACTAGTGTGACTTTTGAGAAAGGAGAAAAGAGAGAGGGAGTGGAAATGAAATGAAAGGGAGTCACTAGGGTGAGTTATGAGAAAGGACGAAAGGGAGAGGGAGTGGAAATGAAATGAAGGGAGTCACTAGGGTGAGTTATGAGAAAGGAAAAATGGGAGAAGGCATGGAAATGACATGAAGGGAGTCACTAGGTTGAGTTATGAGTAAGGAAAAAGAGTGAGTTATGAGAAAGGAAAAAGGGGAGAGGGAATGGAAATGAAATGAAGGGAGTCACTAGCGTGAGTTTTGAGAAAGGAAAAAGGGGAGAGGGCATGGAAATGAAATGAAGGGAGTCACTAGGGTGAGTTATGAAAAAGGAGGAAAGGGAGAGGGAGTGGAAATGAAATGAAAGGGAGTCACTAGGGTGAGTTATGAATAAGGAAAAAGGGAGAGGGAGTGGAAATGAAAGGGAGTCACTAGGCTGAGTTATGAGAAAGGAGGAAGGGGAGAGGGAGTGGGAATTGTATAGAGTCACTATTGTTAGTTATGAGAAAGGAAAAAAGGGAGAGGGAGTGGAAATAAAGGGAGTCAGTAGCGTGAGTTATGAGAAAGGAAAAAGGGAGAGGGAGTGGAAATGAAATGAAGGGAGTCAACAGGGGGAGTTATGAGAAAGGAAAAAAGGGAGAGGGAGTGGAAATTAAATGAAATGAAGGGAGTCGTATATTTTAAGAAGGCAATGTGGGAGAATAATGCAATTAGAAATAGATAAGAACAAAACAAAACAGTGAAGCCTTATTTCTTATCTATAACTTGAACTGGAAAACTACTTTCTTTAGAGTGTAACTAAAGAAGGAACTGTAGCAGTGACTGAGACATTTATTGGTATCAAGGTTTTTTAGAACATCATTAATAAAGTTGACACATTTTGGGTTTTTGTTTGTGGATAGGAAAGTAAAAGACTACAAATTCAACCAGATTTAAGTTGTCTGGTACTATGAAGGAAATAAAATAAAGTAAAATAAATAAATAAATGAGTGAATGTGTAAATAAAACTTTTGTGCAGCTTGCTGAGTATGTCAAATGATAAGAACATAATCCAGATTTCATGAACCATTTGGAATGCTTGCTTACAACAGAAATCCTACGTGCAGCAAAGCTTTTTTTTGTTGTTGCTGTTTTTTTCACTGTTTGCAAATTAATTGATTTTACATTATAGGTCCACTTGTGAAGATCGGCAAACATTGCCAGTATATACTGGTTATACATGATTATTCAAAAACATTTTCTGAGGCAGTACCCCTATGAAGTATTAAGCACAAATGTATACCTAAACAACTATGACTGCTTTTTCTTTCTGGAGTATGAGTTTCCTGACAAATTGTTATGTACTAAGGCACCCTGTTCACATCCGGAGTAATGCAAAAGCTGTACCCTTAACTTTAAGGCAAAATACCTAAAGACCTCTGCAAACAGATATATTTGAATATTGTAAAAACTTTAAAGCCTGTATTAAGAAACTCCATGAAACAGGATTGAAAAATTGGAACCATTTGCTCCCATATATTCCTTTTGCTATAAGGGAGGTACACCAAGTCTCAAATGGAGTTGTTTCATTTTAAGTGCTACAGCACCTATCCACAAGGATTGCTAGAAATAGCAACAGGAACCTGTGAAGAAGAAAACACCCCCCCCCCTTTAAAAGTTTGATGGAGCATTAGTGTTTTAAAGACCTAAAGGAGATGTTAAAAACAATATGCTTAATCTGAAAACATGCTGATAAGGCAGAGGAAAACTGCAAGGAACATATTGAAAAAAGGCATAGTTTATAGAGTTCAGATAAGAAAACAAAGTACTTACATTGGTGCTGAGTTCAATTTTCTGGCAGAGGGACAATGGACTTTCAAAGTTATAGAAAAGACTAGTGAAATAAATTATAAAGTCAGACAATCTGAAACGTATACAAGAACAGATATACCACATAAGTGGCTTGGAGCATTAGAAATAAACTTAGGTGGCTATAGTCTTTGCTGAAGAAGATGAGATCCACACAACATACACTTAAGTAAACATAAGTTCTGCTTATTTAATACTTTATTTTAATATTGTAAACTAAACTGCACTATGTGTAATGCATTTGTCTGCCTTGCTGTGTCTGTTAAATTGTATTTTGTTGCTGTTTTCACTGCAGCAAAGCTTTTTTTTTGCTATTTTCACTGTTTGCAAAGTAATCGTTGTTACTTTTCACTCTTTGCAAAGTATCCATTCTGTTTGTTCTGTTTTCCCACCAAGCAGTGTTTTAAATAACTGGTTTATTTGGTGTTTTATTCTTAAGTGTCTCCTCACTGTTTTTCTGCTGTTTAAAACATTTTTAGTGTCTCACTGCTGTTTAAAATATTTTTTAGTGTTTCCTTCCTAAATTAGAGTACTTAGTAGCTGTACCATAGTCCAGATACAGGTTTGTTGCATCTAGGTCTGTTTGTTATGGTTGTTGTATTCTGAACATATTTTCCAAGCCATCTTTGATTGGAAGGGGCCTTTCTGCATCCTTGTGAGAGAAGTTTACTGATTGAAACCTGTCTGATGAAGGTTGATTGGCTTAAAGACTGCAGTAAGCTCCCTCATTGGTTCTTTTGAGTTTTTTAAAAGTTTAAGTTTTTTAGCTTCTGGTATTTAAGCAGGTTTCTGCTTGTTTGTGCATCTCTCTGCACCGCGGACTGCCACGCAATTGTGTGCTATAGTTGAACAGATAATTTTGACAATTTTTCCCTTAGATGCAGCTGTAGAACATTAGTGTAGTATTCATCTTTAGTACATCTCCAGTCTAAGAAGCATTGCTAGTGAGCTGTGACCTATCAAACCTCCAGCCAAAACACCCATCAGAAATTTCCATCTACAGAGCACTTCCTAGATCAGTCGTGAAACCAGCCCCTTTGTGATAACATTACTTCAAACCTACCATTATGGACAGTTGGACTACCCTTGTTTCTCCTTTCAGCCTTATTGACTTTGGTCTCCTGAGGCAGAGTAGCAACTGCCTCATGTACACTCACAACCCACTACTAATAACTCACTCTAATACAGACTGCGACAGATGTATGTACAGCAAGAATCTTGAATCCCTACTCTCTCACTCTCAAAACAGTAACACTGAAGAGGATGTCAACTCACCCCCCCCCACTACTCATGCACATAGTACCACTGCCACTACTCATACACATAGTAAATATCCAACACATAAATCAACATACATGGAGGCTCTCTCAGAAAATCTTACCAAAACACCAGAGACCTCAGAAACAAAAGACTTCTACAACTAACACATTTCCCACAGCACCCAAGAAACCTAGCAACAACACTATCTCACCTACCAAGACCTTAAGGTGTAACACTCAAAAAACAAAATTTCTTGTCATTGGAGACTCCATAGTGAAACACACTGCTGTCACACTCAATAAGTTAGATAAGACAAAAGTCATGGTCACCTGCCTATCCAGTGCCAGGATTCGTCAGATCACGTATGCACTCATGTCTCTTGGCAACAAATACCATTATGACTCTGTCATAGCTCATGTTAGAGTGAATGACCTGAGATGTACCTCACTGAACTATATGAAGAGAGACATCTTTGGACTCTTCAAGTATGTGTCCCAGGCAGGTATGTGGGTGCTGGGGCAATGGTGTAATACCCTCACCTAGAATGATGCCACAGAGTAAACAAAAAAATGATAAATTTCAATAGTTGGCTTACTTTTTTGTGTCATTCAAAGGGGATCCAGTTTCTTTCAGGCTGGGATGACATGGCCGACAAATATCACTGCTTTTCCAGAAACGGTTTGCACCTGGCACCACTAGGCTTTTGGCTGCTGGCAAAGGCTCTTGCCTCCCTCATAGTGCTTTTTTCAGACAAGGTCTCAAAAACAAAATTGCAGATGTGAAAATTGCCAGCCATAGCAAAATAAGGGCTATACTGCTAAATGCTAGCAGCTTAAACCAAAAACTGCACACCTTAGAAGCATTTCTATCACTGGAGGATGCAGATGTCTGTGCAGTCACAGAAACCTGGTTCAAGGCCTCAGACAGTACCCTGGCTTTGCAACATACAATGTCTTTCACACCTTCAGACTGCAAAACGAATGTGTGAGAACCAAAGGAGGCGGTGTTTCTATCCATATTACAGATAAAGTCTCCTCCTCACTAGTTTGACTGGACAACTTCATGGAGTTACTCCAAGTTTAGATCACTGTGGGTAAGATCCCCATGCAAGTCACAGCTAGTTATAGATCCCCCTCCATGGATCATGATGTGCATGCGGCCTACTTGGCCAAATTGGAGTTTATCCAAATACTGCCAGACACTCTGGTCATGGGAGATTTGATTTATCCCATCATCAACTGGGAAATCTACTCTAGCCCTAATTCACTAGCACAAAAATGTCTTGACTTTGTTGACTCAAATTCCCTGGAATAAATTGTTCAACCCCCAACAAGAGGAACAAACATGCTAGATCTGGTCCTCACTAACATGACAAACAGATGCACCACCGCAACTGTCAGACTATCATTAGTTAAATTTGACCACAACCCAGTCACCTTCGAGCTGGCACTAACACCAGAACTTACAAATGGTGAAGTCAGACTAAAAAAAAAACTTCACCAATGCAAACTATACCCTCCTAGGGGGAAGGTATAAATGCATTCCAAGACCCACCCCCAGCAGCAAGTGGTAATTACACCGAAGCATTCACTATAGCCCTCTACAATCACTCGTATAAGTGTGTAGACTTGTCTGTTCCAGAGAAAATCAAAGCCAGAGTCCCAAGTAAAAAAAAGTCACCTTGGTGGAAATCCACCATCAACAAACTTTACGACAAATGCAAAAAGGTCATAGCTCCACAGGTTCATAGGTGGCTGCTAGGTTATTGACCTGAAGGTTTTTACAAGCCTAGCTGTGTATACCCAATATAATATTAGAGAAACCCAATATAAAAGATTTTGCCTAAACTACATATCTTAGTTAGTAACAACTACCCATATCTAGGAGGGTCATAGGTGAAATCCCTAGCAGGAATTTACAGTCTTCTATCCAGTCTGCACTTAAACAGTGTCATAGAGGGACTCTGTTTGATGTGAACTTGTAGCCCATTCCAGAGGAGTGGCAACCCCTGAGAGACATATCTATCTCTCCAGCAGGTCCTATTTATGTCACAGGCCAGGTTAAAGTCCCTGGAGTAGGCAAACCTTGTCCCATTTGACTTGCAGATATGCAGCATTTCCATTAGGTTTAGATCCGAGATGTCTCTGTAGATCAGGCACAAGTCTCCACTAAGTAGTCTGTAGGTTACTGATTACCGTGACAGTGACTTCAGTCTGAATGTTCTTGGTTAGAAATCCCTGAGGCCTCTCAAGTTGCTGCAGGTGCCTGGTAAGATGCATATCAAAGGGGTAATTGTTCTCAATTATTGGCCTGATAAGGGTCGAGTACAGGGGAGTTATGACCTCTTTCACACTTGAGGCAATGTGCTTGCTAATGAGGTGTGCAAATTAGAATGTCTTCCTTACCACAATAGACACATGGTGGTCAAAATTTAGGCTACAGTCAACTTGCATTTCCAAGTCTCTCACTACTGAGTTCTTACTTAGGGTCATACCTCTCAACCTGGAATCATCAAAAATCTGGACAAAGGACCATGAAAAGTAGGCACAACTGGCCAAAAATATGTACACTAATTGACGTATAGTTTGCATACATAATTATGTAACCCTGCCTACTTCAATGCAATTGTGGAATACTAACTTTTAAATACAAATTGAAGAATAGACAAAATATTAAACACAAAATATAACCAGAACAATGGTGTTTTATTTATATTAACATTTGAACTTGCAAGTTGGACCTAGTTAAAAAAAGATGTATACATACTAGCAATTAGAATGCCTAATTTCATATATAAACCATGCAATTAAAATGGTACTTTTATCCTTAAGTACTTAAAATTGCAAGTGGTAAGTGAAGCAAAACTAGTAGCCTGTCAAGTAGCAGCACTACTAATACAGTGACACGAGGACACAAAAACTGACCACAGAACAATGACAGTTAAGGCTATGAGCTGCTAATGTGTCTCACCTTGTAGCCCTGGGCTTGATTCCCTATAGTGCACTCCTAGTGTCAAAAGGTCAACTAAATATAAAAAAGGAAATCTCAGCACAAACAAACATGACTAAGTTGTGAAGTGTAATTAAAGTTAAGTAGGATTTTTTTTTTCTTTTATGTTCATTGGGATGTCATTCTGTCAGAAAGTAGTGTGCTTAAACTGTGGTGTATATGGGACTGACACTAGTTTAACAATTGTTAGAATAGAAAACAGTAGACATTTTCTGCTTCCCAACTAAATCATACACCTATGCTATCTCTGGCAACTCTCACTCTCTGTTTTTTACAGACTATGAAGACTAAATGTCTAACTGAACCCAATAAATCATATTAATAGTCATAATCAGTCGCCATTGATTCAAATAATGTTTCAACATTCATTCAACAAGTAGTTTTAAATAAAACTATATGTGCTGGACAATACTAGAGAAATATTTGTGGCAAGTATAAGTATTAAAAGAAAACAAACTTGTCTTGAACTGGGAAAATGGAGCTTATAATTCCAAAATCTATACTCATTTGATTTAATAACTAAACTCTCAGTGCTAAACACCAGAGAGAATTTCTACTTTGGCTAGCTACACTTTGATATATCTTTAATGTGGAAATAAATGTACCAAAGTCACAGATAAATTATACAAAAACAAACATGAAATAAAAGACAAAAGGAAACTGAGCACTCATCTATAGAAAGATCATCCTTACAGCATATGACTGTGAACTATAAAACGCAAACTATAAATAACTCGCAAACTATAAATAACTGTAGTTAATAAACGAAAAGTCAGATACAGGAACTGAATGATTATCTTACATGCAGACGCAACACGCTCTAGCAGGGCTTTTGCATTCCCTGCACTCAAACCTGCAGAAACGTTCCTCTTTAACCCTCCATTTTCTTCACTGATTGTTTTTACATTTTAAACAGAATGGAATATGGGTACAGACATCAATTGTTTAACAAAAAATATTCTGAAACAAATAACATCTTTTCAGTAAGTTATTTCCTCTGAATTTCTAGTGTTTAGCGACGATGGTGTATTTACAGCAAGGGCAACAACACAATAACCAGTTATTCCATTGTGATAAGCAACAACCACTTATAACAGATATTTATATAACCATTAGTGGTTTCTTTATATGCAGACACCCTCAGACAGTTTCTATTAGGTAATAATAACTTTAAGGCAGAATGAAGAACGCTCTTTTTTTAATTCTTTCTTTACTTGCCTGGAGCCAGAGGTTGAACTCAAGCTGCCAGAGAAAATAAATTTTCTATCCTGGGGTTGGAAGTGCAGACCAGACTCTGTACTGCAGTCTGCAGAAGTAAGTTGGGAAACTTGGGCTTGGCTTCTTGGCAGAATGAAGTCAATTAAACCTAAACTGTAAAACACTGAGTCCACTCGCTCACTGCTGTCGGGCTTGCTGTGCAAACTGCTGCCCTGCTATATTCCAATTTGCAAATTACCATATCCAAACAGGAGAATGGCAGTGTGCTAATGTATTGTTAACATAGTCCCAAACTCCCAGTGTCTCTGATTGGCACCTCACAAAGTTGATGCTTGATGATGCCAGCCACAACTTAAAAAAAAAAAAAATCAGGAATTAAAGAGCCAACTCGGGAATTAATGGCACTTCATTATTTTCCCCTCAAAATTGATAAATACCAAGGAACTTGGTATGGTTGAGAGGTATGCTTAGAATATTATTGTTTATATGATAGTCTGCAGGGATATTGTTTTTACTGAATGGGATTATAATGCATTTTTTAGCACTGAGTTTGAGTCCATAGCTTTGGCACCAACATTGGTTTGTCTAAGTCCCTCTTGAAGTATGTTGGCATCATTTGGGGATTCAGTGATTGCACCTAATTTGCGGTCATCAGAAAATTTGGCCAAAGCCATCTGTTTTGGTCTGAACATCTGAGAAGTATATTCCAAACAACAGGGGGCCCAGCACTGGCCCCTGTGTAACCACAGTGGTGACAGGTCTGGTGATTGAGGTAAAGTCCCCAGCTTTGACTGAGTGTAATCTGTCAGTGAGACCATTAATAACCCATCTGATGACATAAGGGTTGATATTCAAATGGGAGCATTTATCAATAAGGCCTGAACGTGGGATTGTGTTGAAGGCCTTCAAGGCAGGCTTATGCATGGATTTGCCTTCATCTGTGGCTCTGGTGATGTTTTTGAAGAAGTCCACCAGGTTTAATATGCATGACCTGCCTTTGACAAAACCAAACTGTGTCAGATCAAGGGTTTGGAGATCACCTGTATCCTTATTTATAAGGCCCATGATGATTCCTTTCATGTCCTTACAAAAAAAGCTGGTTAAGCTTATGGGTCTGTAGTTCCCAGTGTCTGTTGCTGTACCCTCTTTATGAAAAGGGATGAAGGTTGCTGTTTTCCATTCAGCAGGGACAAAACTGGTACTCAGGCTGTGGTTGTAGAGAATACCTAATAGAGTTGCTAGCTCATGTTTTAGACCATTTAGAACACAACCTGGGATGCCATCTGGTCCCATAGAGGCTGTATTTTTGGCCTTGGAGTGAGAATCAATTACTTGCTCTTTTGAGATGCAATGTGGTGTGATGTAGAGAGAATGCTTTGTGGAATGTTTGGAGGGGATGAGGGTGAATTTTTTGCCAAATCTGTCAGCTAATAGGTTAGCTATTTTCACAGGATCAGTGTGTGTGATGCCATCCACAACTACTTCAGCAAACATCTGGGTCCTACCTTTTAGGTTATGGATATAGCTGAAGAATTCCTTATGGTTATCCTTAGCTATGGTTGCTATTTTTTTTTTGAAGTTGTCCTTAGTTGATCTTACAAGTTATCTCATTTGTTTGTTCAAGCAGAGAAGGGTATTCTCCCAGTGCTGGAATCTCTCTTTTTTATTCTCAAACTGCAACATCTTCCTCTTGTTGTATAACTTATAAATGCTAGATGTCCACCAGGGAGGCTTGTTTTTCTTTCTTGAGGATCTTGTTTTGATCCTATCAGGTACAGCTGTGTCAATACATTTGTATAAGTGTTTGTACATGGCATTTGTGTATACCTCAGTATACTTGTCAATGTCATCTGTGGCAACAAGAGCTTGGAAGTTATTTATGTCATCCCTTTGGAGGGTATAATTAGCTTTGGGGAAATTCTTTCACCTAAGAGGGGTTCAGGTGTTATAGCTACTTCAGAAGTGACTGATTTGTGATTAGATTTAACCAGTGAGGGTCCTATACTTGTAGTGGTGCAATGGTCACCCATGTTGGTGAGGACTACGTCGAGAATATTTGAGCCCCTTGTGGGGCTGCATACTATTTGTTCCAGGGCATTAGTATAACAAAGTCCAGGAACCTTTGTGCAAGCATATTGGTACTCACATAAGTTTCCCAGTCAATGCAGGGATAGTTAATATTACCCATGACTACAGTGTTTGGTTGTAATTTGATTGTCTCAAGTAGGTCCAAGTAATCAGCGTGGGTGTCTTGGTTCATTGAAGGGGGCCTATAGCTAACAATGACTTTAAAAGAGGTCTTACACACAGTTAGATGAACTTGGAGTTTTCTTGTCTAACCAGTCTAGAGATGTTTTTATCTTTGATGAAGATAGCTACTCTTCCTCCTTTAGCTCTCACACATTAATTTTGCGGTCTGAAAGTGTGGAAGGCATTGTAGTCTTGCAAGGCTGGGATACTCTTTAGTGGCCCTGAACCAAGTTTCTGTGACTACACAGATGTCAAAATGCTGCAGTGAGAGGAGTACTTCCAAACAGTGTGGTTTCTGTTTTAAACTCGTAGAGTTTAGCAGCATAACCCTTAATTTATTTTTGAGCGATATTTTCATGTCGGAAATGTTGTTCTTGAGACCTTGCCTAAATAATGCTCTATGGAGGAGGCAAGTGCTTTAGGCAGTAACTGAAAGCCAAGAGTTGACAGGTGAAGACCATCTCTGGCAAAACAGCATGGTCTATTATATATCTCAGACTAACAGGAATTGGATCCCCTTAGAATGACACCACAAACTAAGGCCAATTGGTGAAGTCAATCATTTTTTCTTTATATTGTGGTGTCATCCTAGGTGAGGGTAGAGTGCTGCTCAAGGCTAGGGTCATACCTGCCTAGGACACTTATTCAGAGAGCTCAATCATGTATGTCTTCATATAGTCCAGAGAGGTACATCTCAAGTCATTCACACCAACATGAACTATGATGGCTTCATAATGGTACTTGTTGAGAGACTTGAGTGCATCTATGATCTGATGGATCCTGGCACGCAATAGACAACTGACCGTCACCTTCTCCTTGTCAAGCCTGGTGAGTAGGACATGTGTGTGTCTCATAGTGGAGTTACCTATGAGTAAAACATTTGGTTTAAATGTGCTTTGCCTTATGGGCTTATTTGGTGAGACACTGGTGCTTGTGTTTTTACGTGTATTGATTGCTGTAGGTGCTGTATTAGCTGTAGCATGTTTGTGTTTGGAAGGTCTCCAGTGTTTAGGTAGGTTTCTGGTGATTACCTCCGTGTATGATGGTTTATGTGTTGAGTGCTTTGTTTGTGTAGGTGGTGTAGTATGTGGGCTGACAACCTGTTCAGTCTTACTGTTCTGTGTGTGAGGGAGCAAAATATTCCAAAGTCTTAGTGTAGATGCATCTCAAACAAATTGTACTTGGGTAATTTAGGAGAAGAAGGTTGTCAGTATCCATCAGACATTTGTTACACTGCCTCAGTATACTCATGCCAATCAAGCTGGTAGAAGAAATGGTGGGAAACTGACCAATCATAATGCTAGCTTATATCCTGTTCTCACAGTGAGATGAGAAAATGGATGGGTGTGGTATAACTGGATGCCTTAAACTTGGGTCTGTACTAATAATATACCAGCAGAATGAAAGACTTTTCTAACGTTAAATCCTCTGGCCAATTAGATAAAAAAGCAAAAAGCTGTCAACCAGTAGTTCCCAATTGGATTGGTTGAATTTAGCTCCCTGATCATGACAGTGCAAAAGAACCCTCCCAATGTAAAACCAAACTGGCTTTGAGCTCAAGTTTAGTAACAAATATTTTAGAAAAGAAATAATTCCTGCAATATCAGGAATCCTTGTAAAATAAGTTCACTAACTCTGAGAAATCTTCACAACACACAAAATCTTTGCAAAACAGATGGAGTTTCTTTAACAAGTGCAGGCTGAAAAACAGTGATAAATTCAAGAAAATAAATAAATGCTGCACAAAACTGTTAAATATCACTGAAAGAGTTGGAGCAAATGCAAAAAAAATATATTTATATCAGATTTGTATTTCCAGATGATTTTAGAAGCAATTCAAGCCAGGCACAAGGAAGCTTGGAATAAATAAGCACAATCTTACAAAAATATAATTCTTTTATACCAGCAGGTTTAGCAGCATAACCCTTAATTTATTTTTGAGCGATATTTTCATGTCAGAAATGTTGTTCTTGAGACCTTACTTAAAAAATGCTCTATGGAGGAGGCAAGTGATTTAGGCAGTAAGTGAAGCCAAGAGTTGACAGGTGAAGACCATCTCTGGCTTTTTTTGGGCCGGTACGTCATGCAGGACCTCTGCTGCCCTGTTTCTTTAAAAAAAGAAAAAAAAAAACTTTCCTTTTTAAGGGCTTTCTTTAAGAATGCCCTTTGCATCAGGTCGCACAGACACAGAAGCCCTTCTGCATCTGTGTGATGTGTGACCAATTGTTTACATCTTCATTGTCCACGTACGTGGAATTTGAGTTTCTGAAGATGTTTGGACTGACCGTGACCGCACAAGTGAGTGGTAGGTGTGCGTATGTGTTTAAGTCTTAAAGAGGAGTGTGTGTGCAAGAAATAGGTAGGTGTGAGTGTGTGTATGTGTGTGTGTGTGTGTGTGTGTACATGTATGTATAAGAAGTATGTTTCTTTCCATGATTCCACACTACATACTGGTATAGCGGATTAGTTTAAAATTGCTTGGGTATGACATGACCCCACCCTCTTTGTGTATTATTGCCAACTCAACCTGATACCAAAGGTTATGAATGTATTCATAAAATAATATTCTGTTTAAAATAACTGATAATGCTTATGCCCGATTTATCATTAGATGTGTATAGGAAACTACCGGATACATTGTTGGAACTCATTGAGATAATGTTTTTAATTTGATTTATGGCAGCATTTTTCCAGCTATAGTTATATAAAATATCTCTATTTACCTTAATATTTATAGTACTCTGACTACTGTAAAGTCTACTCTACACAGTACATTTTTGTAAGTACCTTTGCTATGTCCTGTGATTGAAAGTTCACTTTTTGTTTATTAATATGTTACAGTCACAGTGTTTCTCTTTCTTTTCTAATGAAATTAAAAATACGCTATCAATAATGACTGGAAGGTTTGAGAAGCAACAACCTTTGTACTTCATTTAATCTAGTCATGTTTTGATGACTGAGTCATTTTTGAAAGCTAAGAAGCCCCTCTGTTTTCTGTTGTATAGCATATGGCTTTTATGAAGCACCAGTGTTTTAACTGAGTTTCTTCTGTGTAAAAGCATCCTTCAGGTACAGGTATATGCTTATAAAGGCAGAAGTAAATGATAACACAGAAGTCACTGAGAGTATTCTCAACAGATAGATACAGGTTGGATGTAGTTCTAGTGGCATCAACATCCACACTAGCAAAGGCTGTGCAAATAAATTGTGCTGTAAAGTTTTAAATTGAATTGTATTTGTTAAGTTGAATAAAATCAGTTAAATTAAACAATGTTAGTAGTTTTATTGTATAGCTCATTTAATAAAGTATGCTGTGGTATAAACAATAATTATATATCAGGCAGAATCTTTTTGCTATCTTTACCCACTGCAGAAGATCAGCTCTAGTTTGGGAATGTGCTTTTTTTTTCTTTTTTTGAAGTAGAAATGAAGTGACTCAGTGAAACAAGATTTTTGATTCTATGATTAAGTTGTATAAGCTGTATACCTCTGAACCTGTTAGAGCAGGAAATCTAGACAAAGCCATAAATAAAAGTGGGGCACATGCCCAAAAATAGAGACAATTTCGAAATATCACTGTTACAAACTTAGAAAGTTGTTAGAATAACAGGTGTTGCATTAGCATGCATTTTCTGGAGAGTATGAAGTGTGAAACTCAAATGTCTGTCATTATTTTCTAACTTCGGTCTTTAATAATTTGCCACAATTTACCAAAAAAAACCCACAAAGTTATGAAAAACAGACCACAGATGTGAGCCAAAAATCTGGACACACTGCAAAAATCTGTACAGTTGAGAGGTATGAAAGCCGTTGTATTTTTTAACAGCAGAACAACAAGATGCTTGATTAATGTATAGTTAATGATCTGGATTAATTATTTGTTTGGACCTGGATGTTTTCAAAGGTCTCAGACAGTGTCTTGAGACCATGTAAGGGTTTATTTCAAACTGTCTATTGATATAGAGAGGTTTAAAAAACTAGAGATCAAGAACAGTTGTGCATTAAGGAAGGCTCTGTGTAGAATTCCATTTATGCAGTTTGTCTGTTGCTTTATTAAACTTCTGTTAGAAACCCTTTTAACCTTTGTCTTACAAATTGGTTGATGTGTGAAACAGACATTCTGATAGAAATAATCACCTTAAGTAAAAATTAAGACTGTTTGATACTCTAGCTCATTGGCTTGTTGCACTAATATTACTTGACTAACTTGTATACAAACTATGCTAAATGTGTTAACTGTGTTAAAGGTGTGGTGCAAAGTGATTGTTTTTAGCACATCAACTAAAGGCTAGCTAATCTGTTAGAGTAAAAGTGGCTGGATGTTATTTTCAATGATGCTCAGCTTTGACTGATTCCCATATTGGGGAGGGGGGAAGCATGCAGGAAACTTGGTCACTGTTTATTTACAGACTTGAATAGAGTGATACAAAAGATGCCAAATTTTACATCATTGTATTACACAGATGGATATGACTTGAATATATTTAGAGTTGTCACAGAGTGGGATTATATCAAAATAGATGGATGCAAAAATTTCATTTAAGTATACAGAGAGCCATGGAGGTCATTTTAGCAAAATTGAAGTATTCTGTTTTACGGTAATTTATTGTGTATAATACACTTGTATAACGTGTCATTTTAAAGACAGAAGAATTATGATTCAGAGTTGCCCATCACTTGATATCTGATAAGGCGACTGATGACTAAGATTGTATGAGTCATTTCATACAAAGTGAAAGGCTAAAGAAAAGAAAGCAGTCAGACAAGGGGGACAAGAAAGGCAACACGTCATTCCAATCTTGCACAGTAGTACCCTTAAATGAAAACACAGATGAAAGATATTTGTAACTGAAAAGTAACGTTGAAGATTAGCATCATTTTCTTATGAAGATTAAGTGGAAAGGAAACAAATTAAAAAAATGAAATGGCTCTGTTGTTAAGTTTTATTTATTGACAAAATTGTGCTTTGGTTGAATAAGAAAAATAAATTAAATGCAATGTGTTTCAATTTTATCTTTAAATAGTGTTTATATCTGTTTCAAATTAATGAGATTTGAATGTTGAACAGAGATAACAGTTGTATATATTACTCTTAGATGTCTGCATTATTGCTTGGAAAGAGTTCAGTCATTTAAATGTATCTTAAAGATGTGAAGAGACAAAAATGAAAGCAAAGACAAGTGAATGAAATTCTCAGCTACAGAATTATAATTTAAATGTAGGTATCACATAATTATTAAAGAAATAAAGAGCTCACTGTAAAAATAAAGTAAACAAATAAGATTGGGCAGCTAAATAGTTTGAAAGAAGAAAAGGAGGGGGAAGTAGTCTTTTTGGTTATGATCTGCATTACTAATATGGCAGGCATAACGCATCAAAGCAGTCCACAGAGTACAGTATAAATACCTGATAAAACATTAAAGAAGATTTAGGCTAATGTAAAAGCGCTAAACATGTTGTGAAGATAAGAATGAAAAACCCAAGGTGAAGAATTATAGCTCAGGTGTTTGGGTGGGCTATAAAGAATGAAGAAGACAAACAGGTAAATTGATAAAAAATTGGAAGGGAATAGAAGTAGTACAAAGCAAGACTTTTTTTTTTTTTAAATAAATGTCAATGTGCAGTCATCACAAAAACTGATAAGACATCTTTAAAAAAAGAAAATAATTAGCCTGGTATGGAGCAATAGCTATGATTTTGATTAAAGGCAAAGCAATGCTTGTAAATGGGCTTCTTCTCTATGGAGACAAACTGACAATGAAGTAGAAATATTAAAGGAAAGTGGTGCAGGTGCAAAAGAGAGATTGCAGGGTGCTCCCCAATAAGAAAAAGGAAAAGGTGTACGATCAGAGAGAATGTCGGAAAGCAAATAATGTGCATAACTTATTATAACGCAACATATAAGAAATCATTAGAGAATATGGAATGCAAGATGTGGAGTGGCAATAGTTAAAAAATGGTTTAGGAATAAAAATAAAAGTTGAAAGAAGTTAAGAATAAAGAGAGCAGAAGCAAGAACAAAATGGAAGGGACGACAAAAATAAGGAAGAGATAGCAAAGCAGGTAAGTAATGGGTCTAAAGTAGCTGAACTAAGAGATTCCAGCAGGAATTAAAAAACAAATAACAGAGATTATTAATTAGTTTAGAAAATCAGGAACATTGTTTAGAGTAGTTATCAGGTGGAAGATAGGAATATAATGGAAAGAAAAATAAACTGCAAGTACAAGGGAAAGGAAACACCCCTTTCGAAAAGAAAATAACGTGAAAAATGTATGAAACATGGGGGGGGGTGGAGTTGATAAATTAAAACAATTAGAAAGGGAGTAGACTGTATGGGAACTATAGGGTCAGTTAATGACATTAGTGAATTTAAATTAAGAGATAAGAAATTAAAACTATGGTATACAACTTTTATGTGAAATAGAAGAAAGACAAATAATCTTCTTCATTTGGAATCTACTTAATGAGCAAAGAGCAAAGGAGACATAGAAAGTGTACAGCAAAGCAGTGAAAAATATTGCAGTGGGATTCAATATTGTATTAAGTCAGACTGAATAAATAGTATGGGTGTATGTGTGTATAATATCTCTCATTTGTACAGATTTTCACAGAATATCCAGATTTTTGCCTTATATTTTTGGTCTGTTCCTCATAAAAATTGTTTTATTTTTTTTTTTGAGAAATCACCAGGATGATCTAAGGTAGACTTTACAGTAGTCAGAGTACTATAAATATTAAGGTAAACAGAGATCTTTTATATAACTATAGCTGGAAAAATGCTGACATAAATCAAATTAAAAACATTATCTCAATGAGTTCCAACAATGTATCTGGTAGTTTCCTATACACATCTAATGATAAATCTGGCATAAGCATTATCAGTTATTTTAAACAGAATATTATTTTATGAATACATTCATGACCTTTGGTATCAGGTTGAGTTGGCAATAATACACAATGAGGGTGGGGTCATGTCATACCCAAGCAATTTTAAACTAATCCGCTATACCAATATTTAGTTTGGAATCATGTAAAGAAACATACTTCTCATATATACACACACACACACACACACACACACACACACACACACACACACACACACACACACACCGACCTATTTCTTGCACACACACTCCTCTTTAAGACTTAAACACATACGCACACCTACCACTCACTTGGGCAGTCACGGTCAGTCCAAACATCTTCAGAAATTCAAATTCCACGTACATGGACAAGGAAGATGTAAACAATTGGTCGCACATCACACAGATGCAGAAGGCCTTCTGTGTCTGTGCGACCTGATGCAAAGGGCATTCTTAAAGAAGGCCCTAAAAAAATATATTTTTTTCTTTTTTTAAAGAAAGAGGGCAGCAGAGGTCCTGCATAACGTACCAGCCCAAAAAAAGCCAGAGATGGTCATCACCTGTCAACTCTTGGCTTTCAGTTACTGCCTAAAGCACTTGCCTCCTCCATAGAGCATTTTTAGGCAAGGTCTCAAGAACAACATTTCCGACATGAAAATATCGCTCAAAAATAAATTAAGGGTTATGCTACTAAACCTGCTGGTATAAAAGAATTATATTTTTGTAAGATTGTGCTTATTTATTCCAAGCTTCCTTGTGCCTGGCTTGAATTGCTTCTAAAATCATCTGGAAATACAAAGCTGATATAAATATATTTTTTTGCACTTGCTCCAACTCTTTCAGTGGTATTTAACAGTTTTGTGCAGCATTTATTTATTTTCTTGAATTTATCACTGTTTTTCAGCCTGCACTTGTTAAAGAAACTCCATCTGTTTTGCAAAGATGTTGTGTGTTGTGAAGATTTCTCAGAGTTAGTGAACTTAGTTTACAAGGATTCCTGATATTGCAAGAATTATTTCTTTTCTAAAGTATTTGTTACTACACTTGAGCTCAAAGCCAGTTGGTTTTACATTGGGAGGGTTCTTTTGCACTGTCATGATCAGGGAGCTAAATTCAACCAATTCAATTGGGAACTACTGGTTGATAGCTTTTTGCTTTTTTATCTGATTGGCCAGAGGATTTAACTTTAGAAAAGTCTTTCATTCTGCTGGTATATTATTAGTACAGACCCAAGTTTAAGGCATCCAGTTATACCACACCCATCCATTTTCTCATCTCACTGTGAGAACAGGATATAAGCTAGCATTATGATTGGTCAGTTTCCCACCATTTCTTCTACCAGCTTGATTGGCATGAGTATACTGAGGCAGTGTAACAAATGTCTCATGGATACTGACATCCTTCTTCTCCTAAATTACCCAAGTACAATTTGTTTGAGATGCATCTAAATTAAGACGTTGGAATATTTTGCTCCCTCACACACAGAACAGTAACACTGAACAGGTTGTCAGCCCACATACTACACCACCTACACAAACGAAGCACTCAACACATAAACCATCATACACGGAGGTAATCACCAGAAACCTACCTAAACACTGGAGTCCTTCCAAACACAAACATGCTACAGCTAATACAGCACCTACAGTGCTCAATACACATAAAAACACAAGCACCAGTGTCTCACCAAATAAGCCCATAAGGCAAAGCACATTTAAACCAAATGTTTTACTCATAGGTAACTCCACTATGAGACACACACATGTCCTACTCACCAGGCTTGACAAGGAGAAGGTGACGGTCAGTTGTCTATTGGGTGCCAGGATCCATCAGATCATAGATGCACTCAAGTCTCTCAACGAGTACCATTGTGACGCCATCATAGTTCATGTTGGTGTGAATGACTTGAGATGGACCTCTCTGGACTATATGAAGACATACATGACTGAGCTATCTGAATAAGTGCCCTAGGCAGGTATGACCGTCGCCTTGAGCAGCACTCTACCCTCACCTAGGATGACACCACAATATAAAGAAAAAAGGATTGACTTCAACAATTGGCTTAGTTTCTGGTGTCATTCTAAGGGGATCCAATTCCTGTCAGTCTGAGATATATGATTGATAGACCTTGCTGTTTTGCCAGAAATGGTCTTCACCTGTCAAACTCTTGGCTTTCAGTTGCTGCCTAAAGCACTTGCCTCCTCCATAGAGCATTTTGTAGGCAAGGTCTCAAGAACAACATTTCCGACATGAAAATATCGCTCAAAAATAAATTAAGGGTTATGCTGCTAAAGTCTACGAGTTTAAAACAGAAACCGCACTGTTTGGAAGCACTCCTCTCACTGCAGCATTTTGACATCTGTGTAGTCACAGAAACTTGGATCAGGGCCACTAAAGAGTATCCCAGCCTTGCAAGACTACAATGCCTTCCACACTTTCAGACCGCAAAATTAATGTGTGAGAGAATAAGGAGGAAGAGTAGCTATCTTCATCAAAGATAAATACATCTCTAGACTGGTTAGACAATAAAACTCCAAGTTCATCTAACTGTGTGTAAGACCCCTCTTAAAGTCATTGTTAGCTATAGGCCCCCTTCAATGAACCAAGACACCCACGCTGCTTACTTGGACCTACTTGAGACAATCAAATTACAACCAAACACTGTAGTCATGGGTAATATTAACTATCCCTGCATTGACTGGGAAACTTATATGAGTACCAATATGCTTGCACAAAGGTTCCTGGACTTTGTTATACTAATGCCCTGGAACAAATAGTATGCAGCCCCACAAGGGGCTCAAATATTCTTGACCTAGTCCTCACCAACATGGGTGACCATTGCACCACTACAAGTATAGGACCCTCATGGGTTAAATCTAATCACAAATCAGTCACTTTTGAAGTAGCTATAACACCTGAACCCCTCTTAGGTGAAAGAATTTCCCCAAAGCTAATTATACCCTTCAAAGGGATGACATAAATAACTTCCAAGCTCTTGTTGCCACAGATGGCATTGACAACTATACTGAGGTATACACAAATGCCATGTACAAACACTTATACAAATGTATTGACACAGCTGTACCTGATAGGATCAAAACAAGATCCTCAAGAAAGAAAAACAAGCCTCCCTGGTGGACATCTAGCATTTATAAGTTATACAACAAGAGGAAGATGTTGCAGTTTGAGAATAAAAAAGAGAGATTCCAGCACTGGGAGAATACCCTTCTCTGCTTGAGCAAACAAATGAGATAACTTGTAAAATCAACTAAGGACAACTTCAAAAAAAATTAGCAACCATAGCTAAGGATAACCATAAGGCATTCTTCAGCTATATCCATAACCTAAAAGGTAGGACCCAGATGTTTGCTGAAGTAGTTGTGGATGGCATCACACACACTGATCCTGTGAAAATAGCTAACCTATTAGCTGACAGATTTGGCAAAAAATTCACCCTCATCCCCTCCAAACATTCCACAAAGCATTCCCTCTACATCACACCACATTGCATCTCAAAAGAGCAAGTAATTGATTCTCACTCCAAGGCCATAAATACAGCCACTATGGGACCAGATGGCATCCCATGTTGTGTTCTAAATGGTCTAAAACATGAGTTAGCAACTCTATTAGGTATTCTCTACAACCATAGCCTGAGTACCAGTTTTGTCCCTGCTGAATGGAAAACAGCAACCTTCATCCCTTTTCATAATGAGGGTACAGCAACAGACCCTGGGAACTACAGACCCATAAGCTTAACCAGCTTTTTTTGTAAGGACATGAAATGAATCATCATGGACCTTATAAATAAGGATACAGGTGATCTCCAAACCCTTGATCTGACACAGTTTGGTTTTGTCAAAGGCAGGTCATGCATATTAAACCTGGTGGAGTTCTTCAAAAACATCACCAGTGCCACAGATGAAGGCAAATCCATGCATAAGCCTGCCTTGAAGGCCTTCAACACAATCCCACATTCAGGCCTTATTGATAAATGCTCCCATTTGAATATCAACCCTTATGTCATCAGATGGGTTATTGATGGTCTCACTGACAGATTACACTCAGTCAAAGCTGGGGACTTTACCTCAATCACCAGACCTGTCACCACTGTGGTTACACAGGGGCCAGTGCTAGGCCCCCTGTTGTTTGGAATATATTTCTCAGATGTTCAGACCAAAACAGATGGCTTTGGCCAAATTTGCTGATGACTGCAAATTAGGTGCAATCACTGAATCCCCAAATGATGTCAACATACTTCAAGAGGGACTTACACAAACCAATGTTGGTGCCAAAGCTATGGGCTCAAACTCAGTGCTAAAAAATGCATTATAATCCCATTCAGTAAAAACAATATCCCTGCAGACTATCATATAAACAATACTATTCTAAGCATACCTCTCAACCATACCAAATTCCTTGGTATTTACCAATTTTGAGGGGAAAAATAATGAGGTGCCATTAATTCCCGAGTTGGCTCTTTAATTCCTGATTTTTTTTTTTAAGTTGTGGCTGGCATCATCAAGCATCAGCTTTGTGAGGTGCCAATCAGAGACACTGGGAGTTTGGGACTGTGTTAACAATACATTAGCACACTGCCATGCTCCTGTTTGGATATGGTAATTTGCAAATTGGAATATAGCAGGGCAGCAGTTTGCACAGCAAGCCCGACAGCAGTGAGCGAATGGACTCAGTGTTTTACAGTTTAGGTTTAATTGGCTTCAGTCTGCCAAGAAGCCAAGCTAAGCCCAAGTTTCCCAACTTACTTCTGCAGACTGCAGTACAGTCTGGTCTGCACTTCCAACCCCAGGATAGAAAATTTACTTTCTCTGGCAGCTTGAGTTCAACCTCTGGCTCCAGGCAAGTAAAGAAAGAATTAAAAAAAGAGCGTTCTTCATTCTGCCTTAAAGTTATTATTACCTAATAGAAACTGTCTGAGGGTGTCTGCATATAAAGAAAACACTAACTGTTATATAAATATCTGTTATAAGTGGTTGTTGCTTATCACAATGGAATAACTGGTTATTGTGTTGTTGCCCTTGCTGTAAATACACCATCGTCGCTAAACACTAGAAATTCAGAGGAGATAACTTACTGAAAAGATGTTATTTGTTTCAGAATAGTTTAACAATCGATGTCTGTACCCATACTCCTGTCTGCTTAAAATGTGAAAACAATCAGTGAAGAAAATGGAGGGTTAAGGATGAACGTTTCTGCAGGTTTGAGTGCAGGGAATGCAAAAGCCCTGCTCGAGCGTGTTGCGTCTGCATGTAAGGTAATCATTCAGTTTCTGTATCTGACTTTTAGTTTATTAACTACAGTTATTTATAGTTTGCGTTTTATAGTTCACAGTCATATGCTGTAAGGATGATCTTTCTATAGATGAGTGCTCAGTTTCCTTTTGTCTTTTATTTCATGTTTGTTTTTGTATAATTTATCTGTGACTTTGGTACATTTATTTCCACATTAAAGATATATCAAAGTGTAGCTAGCCAAAATAGAAATTCTCTCTGGTGTTTAGCACTGAGAGTTTAGTTATTAAATCAAATGAGTATAGATTTTGGAATTATAAGCTCCATTTTCCCAGTTCAAGACAAGTTTGTTTTCTCATAATACTTATACTTGCCACACATATTTCTCTAGTATTGTCCAGCACATATAGTTTTATTTAAAACTACTTGTTGAATGAATGTTGAAACATTATTTGAATCAATGGCGACTGATTATGACTATTAATATGATTTATTGGGTTCAGTTAGACATTTAGTCTTCATAGTCTGTAAAAAACAGAGAGTGAGAGTTGCCAGAGATAGCATAGGTGTATGATTTAGTTGGGAAGCAGAAAATGTCTACTGTTTTCTATTCTAACAATTGTTAAACTAGTGGCAGTCCCATATACACCACAGTTTAAGCACACTACTTTTTGACAGAATGACATCCCAATGAACATAAAAGAAAAAAAAAATCCTACTTAACTTTAATTACACTTCACAACTTAGTCATGTTTGTTTGTGCTGAGATTTCCTTTTTTATGGTTAGTTGACCTTTTGACACTAGGAGTGCACTACAGGGAATCAAGCCCAGGGCTACAAGGTGAGACACATTAGCAGCTCATAGCCTTAACTGTCATTGTTCTGTGGTCAGTTTTTGTGTCCTCGTGTCACTGTATTAGTAGTACTGCTACTTGACAGGCTACTAGTTTTGCTTCACTTACCACTTGCAATTTTAAGTACTTAAGGATAAAAGTACCATTTTAATTGCATGGTTTATATATGAAATTAGGCATTCTAATTGCTAGTATGTATACATCTTTTTTTAACTAGGTCCAACTTGCAAGTTCAAATGTTAATCTAAATAAAACACCATTGTTCTGGTTATATTTTGTGTTTAATATTTTGTCTATTCTTCAATTTGTATTTAAAAGTTAGTATCCCACAATTGCATTGAAGTAGGCAGGGTTACATAATTATGTATGCAAACTATACGTCAATTAGTGTACATATTTTTGGCCAGTTGTGCCTACTTTTCATGGGCCTTTGTCCAGATTTTTGATGATTCCAGGTCGAGAGGTATGACCCTAAGTAAGAACTCAGTAGTGAGAGACTTGGAAATGCAAGTTGACCGTAGCCTAAATTTTGACCACCATGTGTCTATTGTGGTAAGGAAGACATTCTAAGTTGCACACCTCATTAGCAAGCACATTGCCTCAAGTGTGAAAGAGGTCATGACTCCCCTGTACTTGACCCTTATCAGGCCAATAATTGAGAACAATAACCCCTTTGATATGCATCTTACCAGGCACCTGCAGCAACTTGAGAGGCCTCAAGGATTTCTAACCAAGAAAATTCAGACTGAAGTCACTGTCACGGTACTCAGTAACCTACAGACTACTTAGTGAAGACTTGTGCCTGATCTACAGAGACATCTCGGATCTAAACCTAATGGAAATACTGCATATCTGCAAGTCAAATGGGACAAGGGTCGCCCACTCCAGGGACTTTAGCCTGGCCTGTGACATAAATAGGCCCTGCTGGAGAGATAGATATGTCTCTCAGGGGTTGCCACTCCTCTGGAATGGGCTACAAGTTCACATCAAACAGAGTCCCTCTATGACACTGTTTAAGTGTAGACTGGATAGAAGACTGTAAATTCCTGCTAGGGATTTCACCTATGACCCTCCTAGATATGGGTAGTTGTTACTAACTAAGATATGTAGTTTAGGCAAAATCTTTTATATTGGGTTTCTCTAATATTATATTGGGTATACACAGCTAGGCTTGTAAAACCCTTCAGGTCAATAGCCTAGCAGTCACCTATGAACCTGTGGAGCTATGACCTTTTTGCATTTGTCGTAAAGTTTGTTGATGGTGGATTTCCACCAAGGTGACTTTTTTTACTTGGGACTCTGGCTTTGATTTTCTCTGGAACAGACAAGTCTACACACTTATACAAGTGATTGTACAGGGCTTTAGTGTAAGCTTCGGTGTAATTACCACTTCCTGCTGGGGGTGGGTCTTGGAATGCATTTATACCTTCCCCCTAGGAGGGTATAGTTTGCATTGGTGAAGTTTTTTTTTAGTCTGACTTCACCATTTGTAAGTTCTGGTGTTATTGCCAGTTCGAAGGTGACTGATTTGTGGTCAAATTTAACTAATGATAGTCTGACAGTTGCGGTGGTGCATCTGTTTGTCATGTTAGTGAGGACCAGATCTAGTATGTTTGTTCCTCTTGTTGGGGGTTGAAGAATTTATTCCAGGGAATTTGAGTCAACAAAGTCAAGACATTTTTGTGCTAGTGAATTAGGGCTAGAGTAGATTTCCCAGTTGATGGTGGGATAAATCAAATCTCCCATGACCAGAGTGTGTCTGGCAGTATTTGGATTAACTCCAATTTGGCCAAGTAGGCCGCATGCACATCATGATCCATGGAAGGGGATCTATAACTAGCTATGACTTGCATGGGGATCTTACCCACAGTGATCTGAACTTGGAGTAACTCCATGAAGTTGTCCAGTCAAACTAGTCAGGAGGAGACTTTATCTGTAATATGGATAGAAACACCGCCTCCTTTGGTTCTCACACATTCGTTTTGCAGTCTGAAGGTGTGAAAGGCATTGTATGTTGCAAAGCCAGGGTACTGTCTGAGGCCTTGAAACAGGTTTCTGTGACTGCACAGACATCTGCATCCTCCAGTGATAGAAATGCTTCTAAGGTGTGCAGTTTTTGGTTTAAGCTCCTAGCATTTAGCAGTATAGCCCTTATTTTGCTATGGCTGGCAATTTTCACATCTGCAATTTTGTTTTTGAGACCTTGTCTGAAAAAAGCACTATGAGGGAGGCAAGCGCCTTTGCCAGCAGTCAAAAGCCTAGTGGTGCCAGGTGCAAACCGTTTCTGGAAAAGCAGTGATGTTTGTCGGCCATGTCATCCCAGCCTGAAAGAAACTGGATCCCCTATGAATGACACAAAAAAGTAAGCCAACTATTGAAATTGATCATTTTTTTGTTTACTCTGTGGCATCATTCTAGGTGAGGGTATTACACCATTGCCCCAGCAACCACATACCTGCCTGGGACACATACTTGAAGAGTCCAAAGATGTCTCTCTTCATATAGTTCAGTGAGGTACATCTCAGGTCATTCACTCTAACATGAGCTATGACAGAGTCATAATGGTATTTGTTGCCAAGAGACATGAGTGCATACGTGATCTGACGAATCCTGGCACTGGATAGGCAGGTGACCATGACTTTTGTCTTATCTAACTTAGTGAGTGTGACAGCAGTGTGTCTCACTATGGAGTCTCCATTGACAAGAAAATTTGTTTTTTGAGTGTTACACCTTAAGGTCTTGGTAGGTGAGACACTGTTGTTGCTAGGTTTCTTGGGTGCTGTGGGAAATGTGTTAGTTGTAGAAGTCTTTTGTTTCTGAGGTCTCTGGTGTTTTGGTAAGTTTTTCTGAGAGAACCTCCATGTATGTTGATTTATGTGTTGGATATTTACTATGCGTATGAGTAGTGGCAGTGGTACTATGTGCATGAGTAGTGGGGGGGGGGGTGAGTTGACATCCTCTTCAGTGTTACTGTTTTGAGTGTGAGACATAGGGATTCAAGATTCTTGCTGTACATACATCTCTCGCAGTCTGTACTAGAGTGAGTTATTAGTAGTGGGTTGTGAGTGTACATGAGGCAGTTGCTACTCTGCCTCAGGAGACCAAAGGCAATAAGGCTGGAAATAGAAACAAGGGTAGTCCAACTGTCCATAATGGTAGGTCTGAAGAAATGTTATCACAAAGGGGCTGGTTTCAGGACTGATCTAGGAAGTGCTCTGTAGATGGATATTTCTGATGGGTGTTTTGGCTGGTGGTTTGATAGGTCACAGCTCACTAGCAGTGCTTCTTAGACTGGAGATGTACTAAAGATGAATAATACACTAATGTTCTACAGCTGCATCTAAGGGAAAAATTGTCAAAATTATCTGTTCAACTATAGCACACAATTGCGTGGCAGACCGCGGTGCAGAGAGATGCACAAACAAGCAGAAACCTGCTTAAATACCAGAAGCTAAAAAACTTAAACTTTTAAAAAACTCAAAAGAACCAATGAGGGAGCTTACTGCAGTCTTTAAGCCAATCATCCTTCATCAGACCGGTTCCAATCAGTAAACTTCTCTCACAAGGATGCAGAAAGGCCCCTTCCAATCAAAGATGGCTTGGAAAATGTGTTCAGAATACAACAGCCATAACAAACAGACCTAGATGCAACAAACCTGAATCTGGACTATGGTACAGCTACTAGGTACTCTAATTTAGGAAGGAAACACTAAAAAATATTTTAAAACAAAAAATGTTTTAAATAGCAGAAAAACAGCGAGGAGACACTAAAGAATAAAACACCAAATAAACCAGTTATTTAAAACACTGCTTGGTGGGAAAACAGAACAAACAGAACGGATACTTTGCAAACAGTGAAAAGTAACAACGATTACTTTGCAAACAGTTAAAATAGCAAAAAAAAAAAAGCTTTGCTGCAGTGAAAACAGCAACAAAATACAATTTAACAGACACAGCAAGGCAGACAAATGCATTACACATAGTGCAGTTTAGTTTACAATATTAAAATAAAGTATTAAATAAGCAGAACTTATGTTTACTTAAGTGTATGTTGTGTGGATCTCATCTTCTTCAGCAAAGACTATAGCCACCTAAGTTTATTTCTAATGCTCCAAGCCACTTATGTCGTATATCTGTTCTTGTATACGTTTCAGATTGTCTGACTTTATAATTTATTTCACTAGTCTTTTCTATAACTTTGAAAGTCCATTGTCCCTCTGCCAGAAAATTGAACTCAGCACCAATGTAAGTACTTTGTTTTATTACCTGAACTTTATAAACTATGCCTATTTTCAATATGTTCCTTGCAGTTTTCCTCTGCCTTATCAGCATGTTTTTAGATTAAGCATATTGTTTTTAACATCTCCTTTGGGTCTTTAAAACACTAATGCTCCATCAAACTTTTAAGGGGGGGGGTGGGGGTGTTTTCTTCTTCACAGGTTCCTGTTGCTATTTCTAGCAATCCTTGAGGATAGGTGCTGTAGCACTTAAAATGAAACAACTCCATTTGAGACTTGGTGCACCTCCCTTATAGCAAAAGGAATATATGGGAGCAAATGGTTCCAATTTTTCAATCCTGTTTCATGGAGTTCCTTAATACAGGCTTTAAAGTTTTCACAATATTCAAATATATCTGTTTGCAGAGGTCTTTAGGTGTTTTGCCTTAAAGTTAAGGGTACAGCTTTTGCATTACTCCTGATGTGAACGGGGTGCCTTAGTCCATAACAATTTGTCAGGAAACTCATACTCCAGAAACAAAAAGCAGTCGTAGCTGTTTAGGTATACATTTGTGCTTAATACGTCATAGGGGTACTGCCTCAGAAAATGTTTTTGAATAATCATGTATAACCAATATATACTGGCAATGTTTGCTGATCTTCACAATTGGACCTATAATGTAAAATCAATTAATTTGCAAACAGTGAATATAGTAAAAAAACAAAAAAGCTTTGCTGCAAGTAGGATTTCTGTTGTAAGCAAGCATTCCACATGGTTCATGAAATCTGGATTATGTTCTTATCATTTGACATACTCAGCAAGCTGCACAAAAGTTTTATTTACTCACTCACTCATTTATTTATTTTACTTTATTTTATTTTATTTCCTTTATAGTATCAGACAAGTTAAATCTGGTTAAATTTGTAGTTTTTCACTTTCCTATCCACAAACAAAAACCCAAAATGTGTCAACTTCATTAATGATGTTCTAAAAAACTTTGATACCAATAAATGTCTCAGTGACTGCTAGAGTTCCTTCTTTAGTTGCACGCTAAAGAAAGTAGTTTTCCAGTTCAAACTATAGATAAGAAATAAGGCTTCACCATTTTGTTTTGTTCTTATCTATTTCTACTTGAATTATTCTCCCACATTGCCTTCTTAAAATATACATGACTCCCTTAATTTCATTTCCACTCCCTCTCCTTTTTTTCCTTTCTCATAACTCACCCTAGTGACTCCCTTCATTTCATTTCCACTCCCTCTCCCTTTTTCCTTTCTCATAACTCACCCTAGTGACTCCCTTCATTTCATTTCACTCCCTCTCCCTTTTTCCTTTCTCATAACTCACCCTAGTGACTCCCTTCATTTCATTTCCACTCCCTCTCCCTTTTCCTTTCTCATAACTCACCCTAGTGACTCCCTTCATTTCATTTCACTCCCTCTCCTTTTTCCTTTCTCATAACTCACCCTAGTGACTCCCTTCATTTCATTTCCACTCCCTCTCCTTTTTCCTTTCTCATAACTCACCCTAGTGACTCCCTTCATTTCATTTCCACTCTCTCCCTTTTTCCTTTCTCATAACTCACCCTAGTGACTCCCTTCATTTCATTTCACTCCCTCTCCCTTTTTCCTTTCTCATAACTCACCCTAGTGACTCCCTTCATTTCATTTCCACTCCCTCTCCCTTTTTCCTTTCTCATAACTCACCCTAGTGACTCCCTTCATTTCATTTCCACTCCTTCTCCCTTTCCTCCTTTCTCATAACTCAGCCTAGTGACTCCCTTCATTTAATTTCCACTCCCTCTCCTTTTTTCCTTTCTCATAACTCACCCTAGTGACTCCCTTCATTTCATTTCCACTCCCTCTCTCTTTTCTCCTTTCTCATAACTCACCCTAGTGACTCCTTTCATTTCATTTCCACTCCCTCTCCCTTTTTCCTTTCTCATAACTCACCCTAGTGACTCCTTTCATTTCATTTCCACTCCCTCTCCCTTTTTCCTCCTTTCTCATAGCTCACCCTAGTGACTCCTTTCATTTTATTTCCACTCTCTCCCTTTTTCCTTTCTCATAACTCACCCTAGTGACTCCTTTCATTTTATTTCCACTCTCTCTCCCTTTTTTCCTTTCTCATAGCTCACCCTAGTGACTCCTTTCATTTCATTTCCACTCTCTCTCTCTTTTTTCCTTTCTCATAACTCACCCTAGTGACTACCTTCATTTCATTTCCACTCCCTCTCCCTTTTTCCTCCTTTCTCATAACTCACCCTAGTGACTCCTTTCATTTCATTTCCACTCTCTCTCCCTTTTTTCCTTTCTCATAACTCACCCTAGTGACTCCTTTCATTTCATTTCCACTCCCTCTCCCTTTTTTCCTTTCTCATAACTCAGCCTAGTGACTACCTTCATTTCATTTCCACTCCCTCTCCCTTTTTTCCTTTCTCATAACTCACCCTAGTGACTCCCTACATTTCATTTCCACTCCCTCTCCCTTTCCTCCTTTCTCATAACTCACCCTAGTGACTCCTTTCATTTCATTTCCACTCCCTCTCCCTTTTTCCTCCTTTCTCATAGCTCACCCTAGTGACTCCTTTCATTTTATTTCCACTCTCTCTCCCTTTTTTCCTTTCTCATAGCTCACCCTAGTGACTCCTTTCATTTCATTTCCACTCTCTCTCTCTTTTTTCCTTTCTCATAACTCACCCTAGTGACTACCTTCATTTCATTTCCACTCCCTCTCCCTTTTTCCTCCTTTCTCATAACTCACCCTAGTGACTCCTTTCATTTCATTTCCACTCTCTCTCCCTTTTTTCCTTTCTCATAACTCACCCTAGTGACTCCCTTCATTTCATTCACACTCCCTCTCCCTTTTTCCTCCTTTCTCATAACTCACCCTAGTGACTCCCTTTCATTTCATTTCCACTCCCTCTCCCTTTTTCCTCCTTTCTCATAACTCACCCTAGTGACTCCCTTCATATCATTTCTACTCCCTCTCCCTTTTTCCTTTCTCATAACTCACCCTTTTTTCCTTTCTCATAACTCACCCTAGTGACTCCTTTCATTTCATTTCCACTCTCTCCCTTTTTTCCTTTCTCATAACTCACCCTATTCACCTCTCACTGTTCTACTCTCTTGCTCTAATTCTTTCTATCTCTCACCTCGTGAATCTTTGAGTGCATAAGTGCCTGCACTCCAAATTATACTTATTTACTCCAAAATACTTTTGTTTTAATTTCATTCAGTGCTTTGTTACATCTTGCTCAAATATTATTATTCTGTCTTCTATATTACTGTGTTTTTAGTAGTTTTGAAAATTGTAGTGTACTTAACTTTGTTGATATTAACTTTGTAATAATTGTATATGGAGTATTTCTCCCCTGGCCTCCATTGAAAACGGGCTCATTTTGGCCCAATGGACTTTCCCAGTTAACAAACTGCAAATAAATAAATAAAACATATTTGTAGGACAGGTAGGAGAGTCTTACTTTCACCTGTAGACTGACTTGAGATTTTAGTTATCGCCCCATCCCCTCTAATGATAGGAACAGCTTTTCCCCTCATCTAACTAGCCCTTAGAAAAAATGTAATTTCATGGAAATAATTTTCTTCTGCCACAGTAATGGCATCCGTCCTCTACCTATAGTAATAATTTTCTTACTTCTTTTGTTCTATCCTGCTTCTGTTTCTGTAAGATTTTCTGCTCTATTGTAGAAAGGAAAAGCTTATTACTTGGTTTTAGTTCTGCCTTTCCTCAGTGTTTCTCAGTTTTCTCTTTCCATTTATATTAGGGTGTTTCTCACTATTAGCTTGAAATTTCAGTTTGTGTACTGACTCCTTTTGTTGTTTTATCTCCTCAGTTCTCTTAGTATTTGTTGAAGTTGTTAAGGTCCAAACAACATACCTTGAAGTAAAAAACTGAGTTTCTGCATTGATTTATGTAGTTAGATTACCTATTGAATGCTTTTGGTAGGAGTCAAGGTCAGTATTTGCTAACACATCTACTTAGGTCCTAGACCCAAATCCTACTTAATTTTAAGATTTCTAATCCAACACTGTTTTCTGTTTTATGTCAAGGTATCTCTGACAACCCTTCTGGTTGTATGTATCCTACCACATGCTCAAAAGTTGTTTAAATTGGTAGGTCTTGATACATTTTCAGAAATGTGTTAAATGCTGAAGTTATTGGATAAAATACTTTGTCTATAAGAGTTTCAATTTTTATTTGAGTTACAAGGTCCTCTGTTTTGTTGTCATACGCACATATTACTTAAATTGTCTATTTACTAATACTTTTGCAGTTACACAATCAGATTTAACTAACATAATCTTTCTCCTGGGATGTTATATAATATGGAACTATTTTCTTTCTAGTAAGAAAAAAAAAAACATATAACAATGAAAAAGGCCAGATTCATCATTTATAAGAAGTAAAAATTCAACATCTCAAACTCCATAGGCACATTGTTTGACACAGACTGCTTCCTAGCATGTGGTCTAACATGACTAGCTTCTACAGATATGTCATTTTTAACATTTATTTGGCAATACATTGCTGAGTGTCCTGGAACAGAACATTTAAAACTAAGTACTTTAGAAATTAATAATTCTGTCTATTTATAAGATGAGGCAGAACTTTAGGTGATGGTTAGATAGTAACACTTATAGCATGCGAGTCATATATAGAGTTTACTACTTGTGTAATAAGTTGGTCACTCTAAAACACCCACTTTCTTATGATAGTAGGGTGTGTCCTTTTAGGTTTAGCCATAGCTTTAGACACATAACACACACACACTCAGGTCAGTCCACAACAAGTACAAGTATGACTCTGTCACTGTCCATGTGGGTGTGAATGTCCCGAGATGCACCTCCCTGGACTACATCAAAAAAGACATGGAGGAGCTCTAGGATTATGTGGCCCAGGCAGGTATGACCTAGCCCTGAGCACCATCCTACCATCGCCCAGAATGATACCGCAGTACAGGCAGAAAATGATTGACTTTAACAATTGGCTATGTTTCTGCTGTCATTCTAAGGGGATCTAGTATCTGTTTGCTTGGGATGACATGACTGACGGACCTCGATTCTTTGCCAGAGATGGCCTGCATCTGTCAACCTTGGGTTTCTAGATACTGGCTAAGGCTCTTGCCATCCCTATAGTACCTTTTTTAGGTGATGTTCCAAAGACCAAATTACCACTGTAACAGTTATAAATAAATGCAATCTGAGGGTCATGCTGCTCAACACTAGAGGTCTAAATCACAAGATGCACTTGCTCGAAACACTCCTCAAAATGGAGAACATCGACATTTGTGCTGTAATGGAGGCCTGGTTTAAAGCAGCAGAAAGCATTCCTGCACTACCAGGCTATAACCCATTCCAAACCTTTCGGACCCAGAACATGGACCGAAGTTCCAAAGGTGGTGGTGTCTCCATATTCATAAAGGATATGCACACCCCCAGACTAGTAGTCCAGCATAATGCATCTGAGATACTTCAGGTACAACTAACATTGGGTAAGATGGCCATTCAGATTGTAGCCTGCTATAGATCCCCAACCATGTCCCAAGACACTCCCTCCATGTTCCTAAGCACCCTGGAAGCTATTAGGGTCCAACCCAAAACTCTCATACTAGGTGACTTCTACTACCCCTCTATCAACTGGGAAAACTACTCATGCACCAAACACTGGCCCAATGTTTCCTGGAATTCATCGATTCCAATGCCCTGGACCAGCTCATTCTTACCCTCACAAGAGGAAGCAGCATCCTTGACCTGGTTATTATAAACATGGGCAACCACTGCTCTACACCAATCACAATGGAAATCCACATCTCACACACCCCCCCCGCAAAGCTAACCACTATGAAAAACTTCTCTAAAGCTGACTTTGGGCTAAAACAGAGGCTTCTAACTTCATGGCATCCATGTTAGTGGAAAATAGATGCATGACTGCCAAATCATATACCAATGCACTGTACGAACACATACATAAATGCATGGAACTAGCCTTACCCAACAGAACCAAGATGCTCTCCTTCAAAAAAAGGAAGCCCATCTGATGGTCCATTGCCATTAATAAACTCTACAACAGAAGGAAAAACTCTTGAAGAAAAAGCTGAAATCCCAAGACTGGAAAAACTCCCTTATTAGCCTCAACAAAAAGTTGAGATCCCTCATCAAAACCTCTAAAGCCAGGTATGAAGGCAGCATTGCGGCAGACACTAACAACAACCACAAAGCCTTCTATAGTTATATCAAGAATCTCCATGGCAATACCCAGGTTTGCTCTGAGTTACTGCACAATGGTACCTTCTATACTGAGCCAACAGATATTGCCAACATACTGGCTGACAGATTCAGTGCCAACTTTACCCCTCTCTCATCCCCCTAAAGGACCAATCACAATACCAGAGGAATGTCATGCACCCAGCATTACTGCAGCACAGGTTAAAGTTTCATTGTCCAAGACCAAGAATACAGGTTCCATGGGACCTGACAATATCTCTGGATGTGTTCTACATGAACTACAAAGTGAATTGGCACTGCATCTGTGTGCCCTGTTCAATCACAGCATCACCTCAGGCTTTGTCCCTACCGAATGATGCACTGCTACAGTAACCCCTCTCCATAAAGGGGGTGCGACTATAGACCCTGGGAATTATCACCCCATTAGCCTGGCGAGCCTGATATGTAAGGCTATGGAGTGCATCATCATGGACCTAATTAACAAGGATATAGGGAATCTCCAAAGTCTAGATCCCATGCAATTTGGTTTTGTGAAAGGTAGAGCATGCCTCTGGTTGACTTCTCTGAGTCAGTCACCAGAGCTGTGGATGAGGGTAAGGCAGTTCATACAGCCTACCTCAATCTGGCCAAACCCTTTGATACCATTCCCCACTCAGGAATTATTGATAAACTCGGCATCAACTCCTATATCACTAGGTGGGTTGCAAATTGGCTCACAGATAAAACCCACAGTGTGAAAGTAGTGGACTCCAAGCAGACTGCCACCAGTCACAAGTGGAGTTCCACAGGGATCAGTCCTGGGTATTCTCCTGTTTGGCATCTACTTCTCAAAAGTCCAGGATAACACAGAGGAACTCAGGCTGACCATGTTCGCAGATGACTGCAAGCTGGGAGCCATTATTAACTCCCCAAGTGATGTAGACATCCTACAGACAGGCCTCACTGAGACCAGTGACTGCTGTCAAAACCATGGCCTTAAGCTTAATACCAAAAAATGCGTCGACATGGGAAAAACTTGCTTCCCACTAATTACCACATAGATGGAAGCCCACTGAACACTGAGGGCATTATAAGAGATCTGGGGACACAGGCTGACTGCAACCTCTCTTTCGACCACCACATTGCCACTGTGGTCAGAACATCCTTCTATGTGGCACATCTTATTTCTAAGGGTTTTCCATCCAGGAAGAAAGATGTCATCTCTCTCTACTCTTCTCTCATTAGGCCAGTCATCTATATGATATCATAATGGCCCATTTGGCATGTACCTCACTAGACACATGCAGCAGCTGGAAAGGCCACAAAAGTACCTCACAAAGAGGATCCTAGGCCTTAAACACATGGCCTACATGGACAGACTCAAAATACTCCAGCTATTCTCTGTCTCATATCGTCTACTAAGAGGCAATCTCTGTTTGACTTACAAAACCATCTCTGACCCAGTTCTGTTAGAAATACTACATCTAAAATAGTCCCACTCCTTCCACTCCACATGCTCCACAGACCTCCATCTCATTACCATAATCAACAGAACATGCTGGAGGGACAATTTCATAACCCAGAGACTGCCCATGCTCTGAAATAGACTTCCCATACATGTCAAGCAGAGCACCTCACTGGCCCTCTTCAAGAAAAATCTTGATGAGTGGATGGGAAATAGAAAGTTCACCCAGGGGATCACTCCAGTGGCTCTACTTGATATAGGCACTGGTAACTAACATCAGGTGGCATGATGCCAGGGTACAATTATGGGCTAGGCTTATAAAGGCTCCAGGGCCATTAGCCTAGTACACACCTATGATCCTATGACCCATTAGACTGTATTTCGGAATTTTGTTCTGCATCATCTATGAGTTTCTACCCACAAGTTAAAAGTATGCATTAAAATGTCCATTAAAGATCTAATAGATTTGTCTATAGTGAGTATCCAGTTATGAAACTTTAATGTCTGTGTAACCCCTAACACACCAGTCTTGGTTATCATTTCTGTTTTTCACTTTTGGCTAACAGCAGCTTTCAAGTCCTTACAGGCTTTTAGGGGGTCTCCATTTAGATGTAAAGTTGACATTCTGACCCACTCATCTTGAGGCCAGTTTTTTCTTATCACATATCATTTGAAGATTGCCAAGCAGGCGTCAATGTCATAAATTTTCTGATATTACATAGAGAAACATCAGCTTTTGGATCCACTAATGAGCTGAGTGATTTACCAAGATTTTGTGCTGTTGTTGCAAGCTTATTGCAAATTACTGCACATCACTCCTAGAGAGTTGAGGTAGCCTTCAATAAAATCTTGTGTAAATTTTTCTTTTATGGTCACCAGCAGAGAAAACTATGGTACAAAAAGAAGTGGACTGTATTTTATCCCTCAAAAGCTATTACTCCACCACAAAAATTGTGTTCCTAGTATTAATATCCTCATGAGATCAATGTTAACACAGAAAAAATTATTTCTTATTTTATCTTTCTTGTACGGGTTTACAGGAGTCAACCATATATGGATAAAGAAAGCTAACCAGAGTGAGCCTCAATGTGATCTCTTTAAACAATAGCAGCAGTAGTGTACTCTCTTCTCAAAACAGAACTGCTATGGGGAAATTATTTATGTAGAGTGCAGGCTGTAAAGAATGAATGTGTATAGTTTTATCTAAAACTCTATTTTGCTCCTTGGTGAAAACAATCAATATAGTAACATTGCTCAACATGCAGTAGAATACCTGACTGAATTCCAGTTCTGCACATGTTGAAAATGTAGGTTTATTTACAGAATAAAATAAACAGAAAAATGTCCTTTATCTAGAGGAAAAACATAACTCAGTTTTCACATTTCTTATAGACAATTATTCTTGGTAGTAAACAGTCTAAGCAGTGAGTGTGGGCAGACATTGTTAGGCCATATTACTATTTTTTGAGGCAATTCTGTATTTATTTCCAAATAAACATGCCTGTTGTGTTAAGATAGAAAGCACAATTCATTCAGGTCCATACAGCTTTCCGTAGAAATTTTCATGTAGGTGATTAACATTTTCACACAGTAGAACAGCTTCTTAAACACAAGGTAACCGTTTCTCCATTCTTCTTCTTCTTTCGGCTTTTCCTGGTTAGGGGTCACCACAGTGGATCACCTGTCAGCTCATGATTGATAGTGGAGTTTTATGGTGTCAGGTTGCCAGCCTGGCCCCCAATCTTACACATAAGGCACACGCACACACCTAGGGCCAATTTAGAGTGTCCAATCCACCTACAGTGTGTCTTTGGGATGTGGGAGGAAACCGGAGCACTTGGGGGAAACCCACACGACCACAGGGAGGACATTCAGACTCCGCACAGAAGGCACCCCAACCAAGGTTTGAACCAGACAGCCTCTTGCTGTGATGTGGCAATGCTAACCGCTGCACCATTGTCACGGCCGGCCTAACCATTTATCCATTATAGCTTGTAAATATACTTTCTAGTTAATCTGTCTCCTTTCCACCACCTGAGTACTTCTTTTTTACCCTTTTTCAGAAATATGCCATTTTCTGGCTAAACTAATAATTTGGTATTCCAGCTCTAGCCTGATCCATCTCAATTTCTACTGAGGTCTCCATATTGGCTCTGGGAACTGTACTATTCTTTCCTTTTCAGACATGGTCTCTCTCTTAGATAACTACATTTGCAGAGTAATACCTCATTCGTTGTGCGTTCTCTGTGAGTGAGTGAGTGAGTGAGTGAGTGAGTGAGTGAGTGAGTGAGTGAGTGAGTGAGTGAGCGAGCATGCATGCTTGTGTGTATCTGTATATGTCTCTGTGCACTCTGCAACAAACTGGCATCTGGGGTGAGATTAATCAATCAGACAAATATCCACTGAGTGCAGTGTAAATTTCTGGCTCCTTTATGACTTGAATCTGATTACATAGGTAATCAGAAAATAAATGAATGGATAAATAAATGTGCAAATCATGTAATAATCATACTCTTCAGCACTTTAGATTTCTTTATGGTAGTTTGCTGTTGTACACATTCACATGTTATATACCATATGATGTACTGAGGTTCAGAACTCTGTTTAGAAAGGTTAATGCTATGCCTATTCTCATGCTATGCACTGCAATGCTAAAAGACTGCCTTACAAAAATTATGCAATATTATTGCAATATGACTGGACACATTTCAACCTACCAAGGGTTAGAAAATCTGGATAGCATCTCTCAAAATATGGCCAAAAAACAAATACAAAAAAAAAAAATTTTGAATGGGGTAAAACCTGCATCACAATATGCAGAGGGCAAGCGTCCACACCCCCAAACTTATACAACTCCACAGGTGACCACTTCAAGAAAGGTGGAAGTACCCCCCAAAAAGGGCACCTTTGCTGGCACAACTCGCTGACAGTGATTTTCTGTGGAAGAGCTCTTATCCTCGATGGGTTGAATTTTGGGAAATGATGGTCAAGAATTTAATCTTCTTCCTCCAGTAGGTTCTCCATATTACAAAAGTGGCAATAAAATAGATGCCCTTTAGATTAAGAACATTTTGATCAAAGGAGGTTAAAATTCATAGGTTTTGCCCCATAATCGTAAGTAGTAAAAATATGTAAGCAACAACATTTGCAGACATCACAGACTTATAATACTAGAGAGACATTTTTACCTGAATGCATTTATTTATTTGTTCACGAGTCAGGAGACATCTGAAGAAGAAATATGTACACTGGAAAGAAAATGAGATTTAATGTGGTGCAATTATACAAAAGAGAAACCAACACATCAATGCAAAAAGAGCAGCACCAAAGGTATTTGAAGAGAAATACAGGCAAAGACACCCAGATATGGAAAATTTTACAACACAAAAATAAGAAAACAAAGAGGAAAAGTAGAAAAGAGGATCAGTAATGGAAAAAGTAAATAAATAGATACTGAGGTTATGGAGTACCTGCAAAGTGAAGGATTTAGTGTAGAAAATTTAACTCCGTAATAACATAACAGGATAGAGCAATGGACATGCAAATTAAGGAGAAACCAGTGGAGCAGGAAGCATCTAATCAGTTGACATATGAGGTACTATGGAGCCTCCCATAGGAATCCAGTACAAAGGTTCAGTTGGAGCTGTACAGCAAGAGAAAGGAAAGGAAACAGGAAACTGACACAATCAATGTCATAGAGTGATAGGCCAGTGAGTTCCCATATGAAAGAGCAATGGTTACACATGGTGAAACTGAAGAGAACATGGCACATGAAGAATCTCTGGAGCTTTCTATAGAATGCCCGCAGGAAGTGGCGAACAAAGAATGTGTCCTCAGTTTACAAGAACATGATCTAAGACAAGTGTTACTTGATTTAGTAGAGATGGACAGACATATTAAGCTCAATGAAAGAGACTGCAGAAGGCCAATAAAACACAATAAGAAATTTGATAAAACAAATGAACACGGTAATTAGGACTGTCGATAGAGATTCATGTGAGAAAATAGAAGTAAATAGGATACATTACTGTCTAGCCAAATTAATAACAAAGTCCTACTACAAGAACACAGGGGAGTAATGAAAAGGACGGGGAGGAATCGAATACCATCATGGAAGTATCGAATAGAGAAATCTATAAAGCAATTAAGACAAGAAGCATCACTGTTAGAATATTATAAAAGAGGAAACAGATCAACAAAAATACTCAGAAAGCTAGACATGATAAAAGCAATGCACAGTATAATAACGGATCAGGATTTGTCATGCACTGTCACAAATAATAAACTAAAAAATATCAGCATAAAAATAATTGGGAATTGAAGGATCAACAATAAAACATGAACAAATGCAAATAAAAGTAGGTATTATTTTAGAAGACTGAAATTAATCCTGAAAACAGCGTGTTCACATAGGAACAATGTTCAAGCTATAAACCAATTTGCTCTTCCTGTGCTAACTTACAGTTTTGGAGTGACTGACTGGCCCTAAAAGGTGTTTGATAGATAAGACAGGAAAACAAGAAAGATGCTTCATGCTCATCAAATGATTTATAATAATCAGTACATACCAAGGTTATATATTCCCCGTCCTGAATGGGGTCTATATCACATTGAAATGTGAATTCACCGAATACGAAAACATCAACGTGTAAACAGCGAAATACCAAAAGTATGAACGTCCACTTCTACAAATTTTTTCCCAGGGAAAAAAATTGCTTGGTCATTATTGGAAATTTGCCCTTTTCTCCACTGTACAATGATCTCGGAGTTGGTATATTTAGTTAGGGTAGGTGTGGGGGGCACAGACCCCCAACATTGCATGGTGTGGGGGGGCAAATCCCCTCCCTTGATTAGAGTTTGAGTTTGTTTTGGTGTCAGTCAGCCCAGTGAATTTTTTCTCTGGGAAACAATTTGTGGAAGTGTCCGTTCATACTTTTGTGTTTCGCTCTTTATGTGTCAATGTTTTCATATTCGGCGAATTTGCATTTCAATGTAGTAAAATAGACCCACGGAAGGAGGTATGGGCCTCCTTGAAATTGATTACATGTATTGATCTACAATCATGGGATGGCATACATATCTGCTGACCTCACAAAACCCAAACATAGTCAAAGTTTTGAAACCTGTGAAGAGTAAATCTACGATGACTTTCTTCTTAGTCTAGCAGAAGCATATTGACATGAAGCTGGAATGGAAATCATACTATAAGCAGATAAAAATCAGGCAGCAGCTGAATGTGCCAAAAAACAAAAGAAAGAATATAAGGTAAGGGATCAGATGAGAAGGCAAGAAATGTGGAAAATGCATAAATATAGTTGCAAGTATAGAAAACTCCTAGAACAACCTCATGCTGGTCAGGATCGAATGCAGGAATGTTTAACGAGAGGCGGACTCAAACCAAAAGATGAAAGGTTAATACTGGCGGCCCAAGATAGTGGAATACATACACATTGCTTTACAAATTCCATTGAACATGTGGGAGAAACAGACAGATATAGGTTTTGTAAAATAGAATTGGAGACAGTTGCACGCCTTGTTGTTGGTTGTGACATATTAATGGCAGAAGGAGTACTGCGGTGGTGGTGCTGTGGTAGCATTGTCGCCTCACATTAAGATGTTGTCCCGTTCAATTCTAAGCTAGAGCGTCTTCTGTGTAGAGACATGCATGAATGGGCGTACCTTCATTGAAGGTTGTGCATCAGAGCTGGCAACTCGGCACGTAAAAATCTACTGCCAATCATTAGCGGACCGGAGTTCCGCTGTGGCGACCCCTAACCAGGAAAAGCCGAAAGACACAACAACAACTGTATACTGAAAAGCATAATAATGTGGGAAGACTGTTGCCCTAGGGATTGTGCAAACATTATAATATTGAGGTAGCTGAAGAACACTGGAAACATGAAACACAAATCATCACAGAAAATGATGAAGTCTACATCACATGGGATCACCCATTACTAACAGTTCAAAAGATAGATGTGAGAAAACCAGATATAGTGGTCCATGAAAGGAAAAAAGTAGCACTGATCATTGAAATCACTATGCCCAGTGACTACAGTGTCTTGTGTACAGAGAGACACAGAGTCAAAAAGTATCAAGATTTGCTGGCAGAAATGAGAGCAATGTGGAAGAAAGATACCCAGACCATTTTAATAGAAGTAGGAGCAACTGGTCTTATAAAAAAGAATCTACAATTATATTTAGATATGTTACCGATACAAGTACCTCCGTACAAACTGGAGAAGGAGTCATTACTGGGCACATTGCGAGTTCTGCGAAGAGCATCTCTGGCTGATATCAAAGACTATTTGAAACAATACTAATTTCATGGACTTTCATTATACTTTGACTTAGGAATGGGTCCATTCCAGTCATGGTATCAGAATTCCAAAAGATATGGAGACATTAAAAAGCATGAAACTGAATAAGTAAGTACCTATTCATTTCACTGGGGAAATCTGCTCAGGAAAGTGGGAAAACTATATCCTGCACAAATTTATGATCTATGCAAGTAATACTGAGTGTGTGCGTGTGTGTGTGTGTGTGTGTGTGTGTGTGTGTGTGTGTGTGTGTGTGTGTGTGTGTGTGTGTGTGTGTGTGTGTGTGTGTGTGTGTGTGTGTGTGTGTGTGTGTGTGTGTGTGTGTATGCACTCTCGCATACATGCATATATACAGGAAGAGTTAATAGGTGGGTCTGTGAATATCGGTGCATGATTGTCTATTCTAAATATGTGTGCACACACCTGTGTTTGTGTGTTTATATATGTGTCTGTGTATGGCAGATGACTACTGCATGACATGTCATTCATGTACCCTGTCAAGCATTTGCCTGGGAAATTTTATGTTGTCAGCTTTGAGCATTAAGGCTTATACACAGCTTATCTAGTCTCTATCCTTATCGATTTCTCGTTTTTTTTTTTGTTTTGCTTAACTTAGTCTTTCATCATTTAGTGTAGCTTCTTTATGTAGCAGCATTCTTTGTCATTATTGATACTTTACTGCATTCTTTTTTCTTTTGTGGGAAATTGAGATATGACCCAAGAAATCCATAACAGGCCATGTTCCTCGGGTATATATGCCTTGCATACATATCTGTTAGGAGTAGTTCCTTGTCTGTATTTTAGTCAGTTTCACCTCATACTTTGTAACTTAACTAACATTCTCTGCAGTCTCAGAATGCTTTGTACAAAGACTTTATAGGTACACATTTCAAGGATTTGGGGCTTGTAGTAAAGAAATGCATGCAATTTCTCACATCCATAGACTACTGATAACAGTTCTGCTTTGCTCTAAGCACATTACTTTTTTGCCTCTTGAACTATAGGTCAATTGTATTTTTTTCTGGTAGGATCACAGCTTGCATACAGTTCTGAGAAACGCATACTTCTGTGGTGGTGCATCTGTAATAGATTTCTTCAGCATTTCAAAATTTTTCCTCTTTCCCAGATTATATCTTGCTGTAACGGCTTTCTTTGAGGCATAGATACCTCAGACATTATAAGTACAAACTTTGCACTGATACAGCAAACTCTGTATTGTCTGCTTGTCTTCCACCGTTACCATCTGATGAATTACTGCTCTTCTAAATCAAGGATTCAGCCAGTGTGATGTTAGCATATACTGCATGTATTTCACTAATTCTTCTTTTTTTGCTACTAACCTTGAAACTATGTTGTCTTAATCTGCTTGACATCTTTATGATCCTTGTCATGTTCTTCTGTCTGATTGCACAGTAAGAGATCATCGATTATCCAAATAACATGTCTGCACTGGTAGTGTAGAAGAGAAAAAGCCCTGACTACAATCCAGGTGATCCGAGTTCAAACAGCAGCTCGGACTCTTGATGCTACAGGCAAGGATGATGTGTAGGACAATACTGGGGGATGGAAACAGGCATGCAAGCTCAGGGCACACTTGCATGGTTTTATTTCCTGGGTGAAGACCAGTGGAAACAACTGCATAGGTTCATATGTGTTTACTAGGCTAATGACTACAAGGGCCTTTTTAAGCCCAGCCATCCATCCCAAATATCTGACAGGTTCTGTTACCCTTGATAAGTGTAAGCAGGGGCCTGGGAGATGAACCATTACCATTACAGGCTGCCTGTGTCCATTAGAGACATGGGTCCCAAACCAGGGATTAATTTCCTGTTCCACAGCCAAATGTACAAGTTACACTTGAACTGGGTTAGGGAAGAACTCTGCTTCACATAGTTGGGAGCCTGTTCCACAGAAGGGGTAATCTCTGGGATACATACCTGTCTCTCCAGCAGGTCCTGTTTATATCACAAGCAAGGTTTAAGTATTTAGAACAGGTAATTCTGGTGCTTTTTGTTTTGTGGATATGCAGGAGCTCCATCAAAGTGGGGTCTGGCAATGCCTTGTGGGCCAAGCACTGATCTCCCAACAACAGCCTGTAAGGAGACAGAATACAGGGATACAGCCTTGAGGTGGTCTGCACAGGACATGTTACTTACACTCTGTATTCTTTTAGTGAGGATCCTCTGTGGATGTCCCAGTTGGATATGCCTGGTTAGGTACATAACAAAGGCAGCACTGTACTTAATGATAGGTCTGATGAATGCCAAATACAGTGGAACAATGACTTCCTCGGACCTAGATGATATACCTTTGTTTGTAAGTTGCACAACATAGAATGATTTCCTCACTAATGTAGACATATGATGGTCATAGGCTTGATTACTGTCTGTGTGTCTCCCAAAGTCCCTCACTACTAGGTCAGCTCTTAGGGGTGTGTTGTCAATATGATAGTTACTAGGAGTAAATGACTTCCCAAAGGATACTTTTATGCATTTCTTGGCATTTAGTTTTAGTCTTTTAGTCCATGCCTCGGATACCAATAGTTTGTCTGTATCATCCCTTCCTGTCGAACATTTGTGTCGGTGGGCGATACAATGACAGTACGTAATTTGCAATCATCTGAAAATTTAGTCAGCCAGGGGACAGTGGCATTGGCCTTGACTTCAGAGAAGTAAATTCTAAAAAGGAGCAGTCCCTGTACTGATCACTAAGGGACTCCACTAGTGACTGAATATTTGCATGGTTCCTAAATAATGTCAGCCCCTTCATAGCTGACACCTTTGGCATACCTCACCCTTTGAGTGTTAGTGGGAATGCGCAGAGGGTGGGGAAGCAGATGTATAAAAATACTTCCTCGGCAGTAGTATGACACTGCCATAGGAATGCCTGGATCTCCTCACTAGCCCAGAACATTAGTCAGAGTAGGTACAAGGAGGTATGATTGCTTGTCAGATATGGTGATCAAGGAGTGACACCAGAACACATGGAGGAGTGATCACTTTCTCTATATTGCTACTTTCCTACTCCCTATCCAGATGTCACATAGCTGTTGTAAAAAGATGCACTCTATTCACAGGAATAAATGTTTTCTCCTCTACATAACTCAGCTAACGTTCTGGCATTTTCAAGACAGACTTTTCCTACTGTGTGCTAAATGAGCCTGACAGGACACTGACCTTTACTAAATCATTATCATAATCACTTCTATAAATTTGAGCAGGCAGTACACATGCATAATTTGACAAATAAATCACCATAAAAACACGCACACACATACGCATTGGCTTTCCCTATATATCTGCTTTCTAATAAACTTATCAAACCATAGTGCAGTTACTGTGGCTAGCAATCTAAGGAAAAATTTAATAACATTCACTAACATAAATTCTGTACAAGTACCTCCATTTAAACTCAGAGGAATTAAAACAATCAGTGCTGTGGCGACCCCTAACTGGGAAAAGCCGAAAGAAAGTGCAGCAGGCCTCTCGATGAACTTTCTGAAAAATAAAAGATCAATGAAAGTCTTGACCTAAACAAAGGGACTCCATATTTGTGAAATGAAACAATGTTTATAGTTCCCCAGCTGAAGTCAATAAGTTAGGTTCAGTCAAGATTTGAGGATGAACATTCACCCCTCTACAAAACTCACAAATTGTACAGTGCATGAAATACACAATTAAATATGTATGCTGATTGTGCTTAACTTGAGCAGTGTGCTTTCTTAATTTATGTTTCATCTTACTTTTATAATCAACAAATTGCTACTAGCGAACAGTGCAAAGAAAAAAAAAACTGATGTAATTTGTTTCATATTAGACCTCCCACTTGCATTCATCTAATGGTGTGGAAGTAGTCAGAAAAGGAGAAAAAAATGCTGGACTCTAATGATTGCAAATAAGATAATATTACTTTCAGAATGAAGGTTTTGTGGTGGGTCAGCATTCTCAGTTGCCAAGAAATGGGAAGATATTACTGAATCTATATTATATGTTTCTTTCTGAATGACATCTTTTACAATGAGGCACTATTGCTTGTCATTAAGAAAAGAAGATATCAGTGAAGCTAGAGGTACTCAACTGGTTTATATATTTGATTTTAATGAGAAAAATCAGAAATTTAATGAGAGAAATCAGTGCTGAGCTTTCAGTTTGGTAAGAAATCCTATCAGGTATAGATTTATGTGGGAAAAATGTCCACTCCATATGAATAGTGCTAAGAAGATGGACTCGCATGAAACTCCTATGATATCTAGAGAGTGAATCATTTGCAGTTTGTGTAAATCCTCAAACCACAGGTCAGATTCTTTTTGCTATGTGTTTTTTGTCCAATCAACCGAAACCCTCCACCCCCAACTTAGATAAGCAAAGGTATGATCAGACACATGCCATGCCACAGGAACGTAGCTCACTTCTATTAGCATACATCTTTAATAAATAGCATTTTTTAAACAATGTAAACAAGCATATGACATTAGACAGAAGCCCTTGATAAGCAAAATATGAGTTAGACTAAGGGCATGGACACCACCAAAAGGAATTAATGAATGTAGACCAGTTTTCTAAAAATAATAACCGTACCAGCAGCATATAACTCAGGAATAAGTAACAGAAGTCCTCAATCCCTAAATAATATAGCAAAATGTATTTACATAGGTGATAACACATAGGTTTACAAGTGCAATGCACAGATTCAACTTTTAGAGCAAAAAATTTAATGTAAACCTTCTGATATGTCAGAAAATACAAGAAGATAGTGTTTTATATATATATCTATATATATATATATATATGTATATGTATATATATATATATATATATATATATATATATATATATATATATGTATATATATATATATATATATATATATATATATATATATATATATATATATATACCTTTATTTACTCGGAAGTCCGTTGTATGATGCACCAAAGTGCAAAAGTACAATGGTAAGATTTGGGGACGTCGAATTCCATTGTTGTAAATGAATTCCAATGAGCAAATGTTAGTGTGCATTCGCTCATTTGAAGTTGGCATTCCAGGATAGCGGGGATCCCTTTCCTTCACTGTAGTGTGATCTTGGAGTTAGTATATTAAAGTAGCAGGGAGTATGGGGGTGCAGGGGGGCATGCCCTCCTGCATAATGTTTGGAGACATTAAGAAATGTCTTCTAAGTGTGCATGTTGTGCTGCAATTCGAAAATGGTCATATTGCATTTTTCACTTTACCATTTCTGACATTTTACTCTGTACACATTTTGTATTTCACAGTAATAAGTCACATAATAGCGTGATCACATATTAACCTTTCAACTAAATAAAGGAAAAGTGATATCTATATATATATATATATATATATATATATATATATATATATATATATATATATATATATATATATATTTGTGTGTGTGTGTGTGTGTGTGTGTGTGTGTCTATGCATATAGGGGAAATGAATATGGATGAATCATCCTTTGATCGACATCTGTTTAGATAATAAAATTTATTCGACTATACAAATATTCAACAGGTGTGCGAGACTGCACAAATTTCATGGTGTTGAGAAATATGTCCTTTCCCTAAGACTGTGTGATCTCGGGGTTAAGTTATGTAATTAGCAGGGGTTTTGGGGGCCTCTGTGTTTTAAACTTTGCTTTGCATGCATGTTAACATTTGTAAAGTTGACCTTTTATGGTTTATCTTATGAATTTTGACATCTGAGTCAGTTGTCCTTTTTCAGTGTGCATGTGTGTCTGTGTGTGTGTGCGTGCGCACATATGTGCACCATCATTTTACAGATTATAGTCACATGCACTTTATCCATGTTGATACTACAGAAAGTCTTGGAAAGATAATTTATAGTAACTTGAAGTCTTGGAAAAATAAATTAAACAAGAAAAGCAACATCTTCCATAACAGTATAAAAAGGAAGGATAGCAAAGTAAATCCCTGCCTAGTCCCCATCAAAATCTTTACTAAAGTGGATGATCTCCATTTAGTGTTAAACAGGTAGAAGCCAAACCACGTTAAACTTTAATGATATTAAAAAAGCTGTGCAAACTTTTAAGAATTCAATAGAAAAGGGGCATGTACACAGTTAAATGCCATATTAACTTCTTCTTCTTTTGGCTGCTCCCATTAGGGGCCGCCACAGCAGATCAACTGTTTCCATTTCTTCCTGTCCTCTGCATCTTGGTCTGTCACACCAACCACCTGCATGTCCTCTCTCACCACATCCATAAACCTTATCTTAGGCCTCCCTCTTTTCCTGTTACCTGGCAGCTTCATCCTTAGCATCTTTTTCCCAATATACTCTGCACCCCTCCTCAGCACATGTCCAAACCAATGTAATCTTGCCTCTCTGGCTTTGTCTCCAAACCTTCCAACCTGAGCTGACCCTCTAATATACTTATTCCTAATCCTGTCCATTCTCATCACACCCACTGCAAATCTTAACATCTTCAATTCTGCCACGTCAAGCTCTGACTCCTGCCTTTTTGTCAGTGCCACTGTTTCCAACCCATATAACATAGCTGATCTCACTACCCTCTTGTAGACCTTCCCTTTCACTCTTACTGGTACTTGTCTGTCACAAATCACTCCTGACACTCTTCTCCACCCACTTCATCCTGCCTGTACTCTCTTCTTTATCTCTCTTCCTCACTCACCATTACTCTGAACTGTTGATCCCAAGTACTTAAACTCATCCACCTTTGCCACCTCTACTCCCTGCATCCTTACCATTCCTCTATCCTCCCTCTCATTCACACACATATATTCTTAGTCCTGCTGACCTTCATTCCTCTTCTCTCTAGAGCATATCTCCACCTGTTCCCTACTCTCACTACAGATCACAATGTCATCTGCAAACATCATAGCTCACGGGGACTCCAGTCTGATCTCGTCTGTCAACCTGTCCATCACCATTGCAAATAAGAAAGGGCTCAGAGCTGATCCTTGATGTAACCCCACCTCCACCTTAAACGCATCCATCACTTCCAACGCAGACCTCACTTCTGTCACACTACCCTCGTACATATCCTGTACCACTCTTACATACTTCTCTGACACTCCCGACTTCCTCATACAATACCACAACTCCTCTCTAGGCACCTTGTCATATGCTTTCTCTAACTCCACAAAACACAATGCAACTCCTTTTGACCTTCTCTATACTTCTCCATCAACACTCTCAGAGCAAACATCGCATCTGAAGTGCTCTTTCCCGGCATGAAACCATACTGCTGATCACTAATCATCACCTCCCTTCTTAACCTAGCTTTCACTACTCTTTCCCATAACTTCATGCTGTGACTGATCAGTTTAATCCCTCTGTAGTTACTACAAATGCCATATTAACATACAACACAAATACTCTGTGTTAATTATTAATTATTACTCTTTGAATTGTAGTAAACTATTGGTTCTAGTATAATATTGTTGTCCTTGGGCTGCTTTGATGTCATAGACTCCAAATGTAATGTTGAGATGGCCTGTTTAGAATGCAGATAAAATTTCCTAGTACTACCACTGAATGACCCTTAAGGTGTAGATGATTCAGATGAGTAGCAGATAGCCTGTAATTGGTTACGGTTAAAAAAATGTTCTTGACTGATTAATAGACTTCTTATAAGTTTATCAGTGCTGGTAGAGACTTGCATTTCACCCTAGGGTCCTTTGGACCTAGCTATGAGAGTGAAGCAAGAGGAGATAAAATGGGGGGGGGGGGGCAAGAAAGTTGATGGATTGTGCAGAAAATTAAAAAGGGATCATGAGTATATTAGAGAAAGAATGAGATAACTATCCTTGTTATGCAAGGGATGAAATTCAAAGGTGCAGAAATAAGAAATATGTAGGAAAGCATTTCACTGGTTAGGAAGAAGTAAATATCAGTGGCAGAAGAACTGAGTTGGTATTTTGGTGGAAGCAAATATAAATGTGAGAAAAATAAGTTGTTAGGCCGCTGAGGGGAGATGGGTACTATGTAGTTCGGAGACAGATCTATTTCTAGCAGCAGCAGTATTCTGCAGACTTAATGTGGATACAAAGGAGAAGACTAAAAATGTATGATCTGTATGGATACTTTTGGTGGGGGGGGGGCTTTTAATGCGAGTCTTTAACAAAAAAAAATATATATTTAATAGATGGTGTCAGGAGTTGCTTAAGTGAGAAATGGAACAGTTAATGTATGCACAGCAATGGATAAGGAAGGAGGCAGAGTGTTGAAACAATGAATGGAGGCAGGGTAGAAAGGTGGCAATAGGAAGTTTGTACTTGGGGTGACAAAAGGGGAGCTATTGTATATGATACCTTAAACCTGTTGTAATAGATGCCCATGTGATAAATGCAAATGACCTCTTGAGGGCAATTTATTTATTTATTTGACATTTATTTACCGGGGTGGTTCAACTGGGTCTAGAGAACCTATTTTCAGTGGAGACCCAGGGGAAAAGCTCCACATACACCACAATACAAATACATTATAGTCCAAAACCAATACAAGTGACGTGAAGAATACTATTCAAAAATAAGTTGCTAGAATAAAAACTAGGTTACAAGATATACTACACATCTAGACAGTTGTATAGATTTATATCATTATAGACAATTTTAGTAATTCTAACAACATGTACATAGCCTATCAGTAGATAAAGTTTATAAAAATAATATGTAGGTAGTACAAGTTCCAGGGAAGTAAACAGTGTGGGAAGAAATAGCCAGGGAATTGTTATGGCTAGGCTTGTATACACCCTAGGGCTGATAGCCTAGTACCGACCTATGAACCTATGAACAATGTATGACATCAAGTGTTTCACCAATATGGCTTATGAATGCCCATGACTTTTTACTTTTTCTTTTTAAGCCTTTGTGGATACATTCAGGCCAATAAAGCCAAACCCCTCTAGCTATGGACATGTCTGTGTCATCCTTCTTATAACCTCATCAGCAGAGCATAAGTGGAATGTTTGGCTGTATACTAGGTATATATATAATCCAGGAGATGTACATAACCATTAAGAAGGCTTCAAAATATCCCAACTAACATCCAAAGCAAAGAGTAAAAAGGTCACACAGGCAAACCAATTAGTAAAACCTATAAGAAAAACTATTACAGGAGGTTTAAGGTATCAGATAGTGAAAACTCTAGCTTGCCTAGGTTTTTCTTATAGTTTTTAGTCATAATTTGTCACGATTCCTGACAGTCATCTTCCTGTCCCCTGTGCATACAGTTGTGAAAAGAAGTAAAGAATGCCTTAAAGACTGGTAGGCCTCACCAGGAGGAAAAGATAAACCTGAACATTCATCTTAGTTATGTGTGCTAACCCTAACCCTGTCTCTACCCCTAACCATAATGCTCAACTTAAATTAAAAAAAAAAAACTCCCCATAGCATTACCACTATTCAGACAAATTTGAGCTGAATGTGTTCAGATTTTGGGTGTGCATTGGAGAAGCAAAATTTGTCTATGTGTTGCATGCTCGAAATAAAGATGTTTGACATGTTGTGGTGGCTGTTTTATGTGTTAACCAATCATACATTATGTTACTATATATATATATATATAGAGAGAGAGAGAGAGAGAGATGGCTATAGATACAGATATATAGTTTTAAATATAGCTATAGATATATATAGATATATATATATATATATATATATATATATATATACAGACACACACACACACACACCTCACACAGATACATAGCTACACCCATTAAAAAGTTAAAAATAAAATGAACGAAAAGATATAATAGTCCATGAAAAAAAAAAGGCAAAAGTAGCACTGATCATAAAGTTATTTATGTACGGAGAGAGACAGTTATAAAATATCAGGGTTTGCAAACAGTAATGAGAACAATGTAGTAGAAAGATACCCAAACAGTTCCAATAGTAGTAGGATCAGCAGGTCTAATAAAAAATAATTTACAGATATGCTAGTACATGTAACTCTGTAGTTTAGTGCATCAGAAAAGGACATTTGTATATATCACATTGGCCATGCATGCTAATGTAGTGCTGGGCATGCTGTTCCACAGACTAGAGCTTTCTATCCCATTACAACTGCCACTTTTTCTTATTTAGTGCTTTTTCTCAGCATACAAGGTGATCTGCTGCTCAGTACATGTCTAGTTAGCTCTGGGGTACCTTACACAGTGACTGTTTCAGATGTTAGCACTCCATAAGGACTGCAAAACTTGTTCATGAATCCCATGTTTTGTTTTATCATTGACTATATTCATCAGCCTAATACAATTCTGAATATTACATATAAAATTACTCATTAAATTGTTCAACTTTTAACATTACTTCATTATTAAACAAGTATCTGAAACTCGCTCCCTTCATCCTTGTATAATTAATGGACAATTTTATTTTGCAATGGTGACATTGCCCTGCAGAAATAGTCAAATGTATCATTAGAAGCTATAAGAATTAATCATAGCTTCCCAGTCCTTAAACATAAAGATAAAGATCTTTTGGCAGAACATCATTAAAGGCAATTATTTGCAAGCTTAGCCTCTGTTCCTTCATCATTCTAGACAGGTTTATTTCTACATATGCAAAGAATAAGGAATTGCCTGCTAAATGACACTTATGTATTGTATTACCAGCAGTGTGTGTGTGTGTGTGTGTGTGTGTGTGTGTGTGTGTGTGTGTGTGTGTGTGTGTGTGTGTGTGCATGTGTGTGTGCATGTGTGTGTGTGTGTGTGTATAGACAGATAGCTATACATATATATATATATATATATATATATATATATATATATATATGCTTGTATGAATCCACTGTAGATTTTATTCTAAGCAAGGGTATAACATGTTTTTCAAGTTGACAACTTCCAATAGCCTTTTCACATCAGTTAATAATTATAACTTCCAGAGCTATCACAGGATAACTTTTAATTTTTTTATCTAGTATACAGTCATTAGTGCCTTGAAAGAATTCTGGAATCTGGCAGACTGTAGAGGCATGTATCTCTTATTTAGTTTTGTATGCATCGTCAGGGCTCAAAAGCATCAGCAGAGCCTCGAGGTTTACTTACAGTAGTCCATTTTCCAAGCCGAGTGTGTAAAAGCCCTTCTTAGCCCTCCATCTATACTCTCAGGTTTCTTACATTTTATGGCAGTTCAGCTGAAACCCTTGTTATAGCTCACTGTTTCCTTAACAGTATAGTCAGCAGTAAAGCAGAGTTCCTGTGTATCCTTTAAAAGTATAGTTGTCTTTATAGGATACTTCCCTGTAATCCTGAGATGCGTGTACTGATCAGTGTTTTCAAAGTACTGATGGATAACTAAAAGAAAGGCAGCAAGGTGGTATCTACAAGGTGATAGTAAAATGTATTTCTATATTTATTTATTTTGTCATTTGTTAACTGGGTATGTCCGACTGAGCGATAACCTATTTTCAGTGGATGCCTGGGGAGGAAAAGGCCCATAGAGAAAACAATTACAATCAGAGGATAATAGTACTATCGTGAGGTTATAAAATACATGGATGAGACATTCAAAGTTTGATTAAGTACATGACAAGAGACATATGACAAATAGTACAATAGCGTGGTACATCAGTAGGATGAGAAGAGGATGTTAGTAGCAATTAAATGGCAGTTAAAAAAGAGATTTCACGTATAGATCAGAAGTGAGAGAAATGCAGGCTAGGAAGCAGTGGAGTAAGTCGGTAATTAAAAGAGTTTATAGTATAGTTTCATAGTATAGTACTAGGCTATCTGCTCTGGGGCATTTGTAAGCCTAGCCATAGTGATGTGGCTTTTGCCACCCCATGAAATGGTACAAAAATGTACAGAATAAATCTAGAATACTGTGCCTCTGTCTAGTAGTGACACAATGAAGGTCCCCTTATATAATAGAATTAGTTTACTGTGCCCCTGTCTAGCAGTGACCCAGATGTGACCCCTGGGGTAAATTTTGGATCTCCCATCCACTCATCAAGATTTCTCTTGAAGAGAGTCAGTGAGGGGCTCTGCCTAATACGAACTGGGATCCTGTTCCAAAGCATGGGAAGCCTTTGAGTTATGATTCTATCTAGACAAGTAGTGTAGAAAGAAGTAGATAGTAGACAGAAATGACAGACCACGGGTGGGTGGAGGGAGAGGCAGACTTTGAGTTAGTTAGGGTATTGGCATTTACAGATCTTAGATTTTAATAGATTTCTTTTAATGCTGCTTTGAAGCTTTGAGTGTGGGGAAGATTTCTAATGTTCGGTGGGAATTTGTTTCAAGCTAGGGCAACAGAGTAGCTGTATAAGTGTTGTCCTATTGCTCTTTTTGGCTTTTGGTTTGTTAAGAGAAACATGTCAGAGTTCAAAACAGCAAGTGGGGGTATATAGGGATATAAGCGGAAAGATGGTGGGGAAAGAGGAGGGTTTGTCTAAAATGGAGTAACTAAGAGACAGCTGGGGGAGTAAGAGTTAATAGGAGATTTCTAGCCAGTCTAAAGTTAGTAAAGAAATACAGTGGTGACAGTTGTAGGGCTGATTTGCAGCAAACCTGGCAACTTTGTTTTGACTGAGTTCAAGCTTGGTCTTTAGACTGGGTTGAAGGTTGGCCAAGATTGGAGAGGCATAGTGAAGGCTGGGAAGAAAACAGGCATAGGCAAGAGAAAGTCTAGAGTCATTTGTAAGTTATTTTATTTCTATAAAGTAGTTCTAGTTTTTGATGTGTCTTCTTTATAGAGTTTAGCATGTGTAGATCAAATTTAACTTGGTCATCAATGGTCACACCCAGTAGTTTATGTTTCAGCTTTTATGACAGTGTTGTTGAGTGATGTGATGAGAAAGGGACTTTGGCATAAATAGAAATTTGTTTTTTTTTTTGGATTGAGCATGAGTTGATTGTTGGTGAACCATATTTCGACAGCGTGAAAGGAGTTTTGGGTTCATAGGTATGGACTAGGCTAATGGCCCTTGAGCCTTTACAAGACTAGCCCACAGAAGTGCCCTGGCATTGTGCCACCTGACCGTAGTTTCCAGTGCCTCTGTTGAGTAGAGCCACTGGAGTGATCTCGGGGTAAATTTTCTATTTCCCATTCACTCATCAAGATTTCTCTGGAAGAGGGCTAGTGAGGTGCTCTGTTTGACATGAATGGGAAGTCTATTCCAGAGCATGGCCAGTCTCTGGATTATAAACCTGTCCCTCCTGACTGTGGTAATGAGGTTGAGGTCTCTGGATCGTGTGGTGCGGAGAGACTGGTATTTCTTTAGATGTAGGATTTCTAACAGAGCTGGGTCAGACATGGCTTTATAAGTCAAGCAGAGATCACCTTTAAGTAGGCGATACGAGACAGAGAATAGTTGGAGTTTTTTGAGTCTGTCCATATAGGACAAGTGTTTAAGGCCTAGGATCCTCTTTGTGAGTTTTGCATCTTGTCCAGTTGTTGCAGGTGCCTAGTGAGGTACATGCCCAATGGGGCATTGGACTCAATAATTGGCCTAATGAGGGAAGAGTAGAGGGAGACAATGACCTCTTTCTTCCTGGATGTAAAGTCCTTAGTAATGAAATGTGCCACATAGAAGGACTTTCAGACCACAGTGGCAGTGTGGTGGTCAAAAGAGAGGTTGCTGTCAACCTGTGTTCCCAGATCTCTTATAATGCCTTCTGTGTTCAGTGAACTACCATTGATGTGGTAGTCCATGGGAACTGGGTTTTTCCCAAACGAGATGACGACACATTTTTTGGCATTGAGCTTAAGGCCATGATTCTGACACCAGTAGTTGGTCTCAGTGAGGCCTTTCTTTAGGATGTCAACATCACTTTGGGAGTTAATAATGGCTCCCAACTTGCAATCATCTGCGAACTTTGTCAGCAGGAGTCCCTTTGTGTTTGACTGGACTTCTGAGAAGTAGATACCAAACAAGAGAGGACCCAGGACCAATCCCTGTGGGACTCCACTCATGACTGGTAAGCAGTCTGACTTGGAGTCCGCTACAGTCACACTGTGGGTTCTATCTGTGAGCCAGTTTGCAACCCACCTAGTGATATAGGGGTTGATGGCTAGCTTAGTGAGTTTTTTCTATAATTCCTGAGCAGGCAATGGTATCAAAAGCTTGGCCAGATCAAGGTAGGTTGTATGAATCACCTTGCCTTCATCCACAGCTCTGGTGACTGACTCAAAGAAGTCGACCATGTTGACCAGGCATGATCTATCTTTCATAAAACCAAACTGTGTGGGATCCAGAGTTTGGAGATTCCCTATATCCTTGTTTATCAGGTCCATGATGATGGGTTCCATAGCTTTGCATATCAGACTTGTCAGGCTAATGGGGCAATAGTTCCCAGGGTCTGTAGTTGCTCCTCCTTTGTGGAGAGGGACGACTATAGCAGTGCACCATCCAGTTGGGACAAAGCCTGAGGTGAGGCTGTGATTGAACAGGGCACACAGTTGAGGTGCCAGTTCACTTTGTAGTTCATGTAGAACACAGCCAGAGATATTGTCAGGTCCCATAGAAGCTGTATTGTTGGCCTTGGACAGTGCTGTTTTAACCTGTGTAGCAGTAATACTGGGTACCTGGCAATCTACTGGTATTGTGATTGGTCCTTTGGGGGGGAGTGGGGAAGAGTTGGCACTGAATCTGTCAGCCAGTATATTGGCAATATCTGTTAGCTTGCTATTGGAGGTACCATTGTGCAGTAGCTCAGAGCAAATCTGGGTATTGTCATGGAGGTTCTTTACATAACTATAGAAGGCCTTGTGGTTGTCTTTACTATCTGCTGCAATTCTGTTTTCATAGCTAGCTTTTGAGGATTTGATGAGGGATCTCAACTTTTTCTTGAGGTTGATAAGGGAGTTTTTCCAGTCTTGGGACTTAACCTTATTCCACATCAGTTTCTTCCTTCTGTTGTAGAGTTTGTTTATGGCAGGGGACTACCAGATTGGCTTCCTTTTTCTGGAGGAGAGCATCTTGGTTCTATTGGGTATGGAGAGATCCATGCATTTGTGTACGTGTCGTTCAGTGCATTGGTGTATGATTCCGCAGTCATGCAACTATTCTCCATTTGCATGGGTGCTGTGAAGTTAGCCACCTCTGTTCTTAGGAGCCCAAAGTTAGCTTTGGAGGAGTTTTTGATGGTGGTTACCTTTGCGGGGATGGGGGGTATGAGGGATGTGGATTTCCAAGGCGATTAGTTTGTGGTCAGCTCTAACCAGGGAGGAGCTGACTATTGTTGTAGAGCAATGGTCACCCCTGTTAGCAATGACCAGGTCAAGGATGTTTCTACCTCTGGGGGGGTAAGAACGAGCTGGTCCAGAGCATTGGAATTAATGAATTCCAGGAAACGTTGGGCAAGAGTATTGGTACATGAGTAATTTTCCAAGTTAATGAAGGGATAATTGAAGTTGTCCAGTATGAGGGTGTTAGGTTGGACCGTAATATTCTCCAGGGTGCTTAGAAACATGGAGTGAGTGCCTTGGGACATGGTTGGGGACCTATAACAGCCTATGACCTGAATCGCTGTCTTACCCAATGTTAGCTGCACCTGAAGTATCTCTGATGCATTATGTTAGGCTACCAGTCTGGAGGTGTGTGCATCCTTTATGAATATGGAAACACCACCACCTTTGGAGCTTCAGTCCAAGTTCTGTAGTGGAGATCAGAGATGCTTTCTGAGGTGGATATGATAGTTGAGTCACCAATGTATTGCATGAATGAGAAGTGAGAGCAAAAAATATGAAAACATCTAATTTGTTATGCATAAAGCTGTAATTAATTAGGAGTGTTTGAAAAAAAGCTATGAAAAATATGAGATACATAGCATGTTTACACTTACATGAGTGTATGGATCGTGCTATCCCTAACAGAACCGAAATGCTATCCTCCAAAAAAAGGAAGCCAATCTAGTGGTCCCCTGCCATAAACAAACTCTACAACAGAAGACAGAGACTGTTGCAAAAAAAGAGTAAAATCCCATGATTGGAGGCACTCCCTGGTCAGCCTCAGTAAGAAGTTGAGATCCCTCATAAAATCATCCAAAGCTAGTTAGGAAAACAAAATTGCCACTGATTCTAAAGTCAGCCACAAAGCATTCTATAGCTATGTCAGGAATCTGAATGGCAGCACTCAGATCTGCTCTGTGTTACAGCATGATGGTACTAAATATACAGAACCAACTGATACTGCCAATATCCTGGCAGATAAGTTCAGTACTAACTTTACCCCCCTCTCACTCCCTAAAGGGCCCATCCCTATACCAGAAGAATGCAAAGTTCCTGTAATCACGGCTGCACAGGTAAAAACCACAATCTCCAAAGCCAAGAACACAGCATCCATGGGACCTGACAACACCCCAGGCTGTATTCTACATGAACTATAGAACAAACTGGCACCCCACCTAAGTACCATATTCAGTCATAGCCTCACCTTAGGCTTTGTGCCCACTGAATGGTGCACAGTGACGGTTATCCCACTCCACAAAGGGGAGTCACCACAGACCCTGGGGAACTACTGCCCCATTAGCCTGATGAGCCTGGTCTGCAAGGCCATGGAATGTATCATGTAATTTATAAACAAATGCATTGGTAATCTCCAAATTTAGGACCCCACCCAGTTCGAGCTTGTAAAAGGCAGATCATGTCTCCTGAAACAGATAGACTTCTTTGAAGCAGTCACCAAAGCCATAGATGAGGGTAAGGTGGTTCACACAGCCTATCTAGATCTCACAAACGCCTTGACACCATCCTCCATTCTGGAATTATAGATAAACTCACTAAACTCAGCATAAATCCCTATGTCACAAGATGAGTTGCCAACTGGCTCACTGACAGATCCCACACTGTGAAAGTAGCAGACTTCAAATCCATCTTCAGACCAGTGACAAGTGGAGTACCACAAGGTTCAGTCCTGGATCCTCTCCTGTTTGGTATCTACTTCTCTGAAGTCCAAGCTAACACAGAAGGTCTTTGGCTAATGAATTTCACAGATGACTGCAAACAAGGAGCCATAATCGAAACTCCTTACGATGTGGACATCCTACAAAAGGGCCTCACTGAGACAGATGCCTGGTGTCAAAGCCATGGCTTCAAGCTCAATGCTAAAAAGTGCATTATTCATCCCCTTTGGTAAAAACTCTGTACCCATGAACTACCACATAGGCAGTAATCTACTTAACACCGAAAGTGTAATAAGAGACCTTGGGACACAGGTGGACAGTAGTCTCTCCTTTGATATTCACATCACCACAGTAGTCAGGAAATCCTTCTACATGGCACACCTCATCATAAAAGGTTTCTCATCCAGGAAAAAAAGAGGTCATTGTTCCCCCTCTACTCATCACTCATTAGACCCATTATAGAGTACAATGCCCCTTTTGGTATGTACCTCACAAGACATCTACAACAACTGGAAAGGCTGCAGAAATACCTCACAAAGAGGATTATTGGCCTCAAATAAATGCCCTAAGCAAACTGACTCAAAAAAACTGCAGCTTTACTCCATTGCATATCGCCTGCTTAGAGGTGATCTCTGCCTAACATACAAAGCTATGTCAAAGTCAGAGCTGTTGGACATGCTCCACTTAAAGAAATCCCAATCCCTCCAAGCTACATGCTCTACGGTCCTAAACCTTGTCACCACAATAAACAGAACATGCTGGAGGGATAGATTCCTGTCCCAGAGACTTCCCATACTCTGGAACGAACTACCTATCTATATCAAATAAAGCTCCTCATTAGCACTCTTCAAGAAAAATCTTGATGATTGGATGGGAAATAGGAAATTCACCCCGGGGATCACTTCTGTGGCTCTGCTCAACAGGGGCACAGGAAAATAATTTTCTTGGGTGGCGAGGGTACCTTTTTGGCTAGGCTTATATAGGCCCTAGGGCTAATAGCCTAGTACCTACCTATGAACCTACAATACTGCAAAACTAGAGTGTGCTACTTTCATGCTGGAGATTATGTATGCAAGCAGTGGATCTTAGAAAAAAACTACATTAAGACAAGGCTGGTAACATGAAGGCATTCTCTGCGATATAAATGCTTTTTTGGTTATGCAGTTATGACTTAATTGTTAGGTATATTTTTATAAATGCATTAATATCATAAACGTTGTGTGACTTGCAGGTGAACAAATAAGGCCATCTTATACAAAACATTAAGGCACACAAAGTTGCCACTGATATTTGCCAAATATGCCTGTTTGTATACTGTTAAAATATAATGGACATTTTGCGTAGATCTTGTAATATCACAAAATAGTAATGTACTACTCTCTTTATTCATACATCACTAGAAGTGGTCAATCAGCTGAACAATTCTTCCACTCACACCTTGGATCTATCTTGCACACTTACAAAGATACAACCCTTTGTTTGTCCACAGTACTAGTAATTGCTAGAAAATAAAGCAGTATTTTCTTTAATAAATCTGCAATATAAAGTCAGCAGAGAAAGACAGACCTTGATATAAAAACAGTATGCCGACCCATTATCTGCAAAGTGCTTTCATATCATACACATTTTTATAGCGCACTTCATTTTTCAAATATAAGAAATATCACAAAGTGCATTTCAGAAGAGGATTTTGGAAAAAAAATCTCTCAGGAAGTAAGTTGTATTCTGACTTACAAGACTTTAGGATAAAAAAGGATTACTAAGACTTCCACTGGTCATGACCTTAAAAGTTTTACGTTCTAAACCATAGCTACAGATTCTGTGCCAGACTAGGAACCAAATCAGACAGCGGTACCATTTTCATTATCATCATCATCATCATCATCATCATCATAAAGAAGAAGTCCAACTAATAGAATAAAACCAAAACTCCTAATCTAAGACTGTGATCAAACTGGACAGCAATCACTTTCTCTTTCTCACCCTAAGCAATAACTATCCACTAACAATAATTGTTGCTATCTTAGCACTCTAGCCAACCTTCAAAATTTAAAACACTTATCTTTAATGTACTTAAATAGTAGTACCCTTATGAAAAATTAATAATTATGGGTTACTTCAACTAATTATGGGTTACTTCATCATTAACCTCCTCATTCCTAAGAAACTATACATCAATGACTGCCTAGCCAACCTTAGCTTAACCTAGCTACTCCACACTTTTTCCAGGACAAATCTACCTTCTGGGAATCACCTTTGTAATATGTTATCGCTTATGGATGCTCTATCATCCATAATTTCTCTACCATTCTCTCTATTGGTGATCAGTGCCTTATCACATTCTCCGTTATTCCCCACAAAAACATGACCACCTCTATTTCACATCTACCACACAGAGAGTTAACAATAAATGTCATCATTGAAGAAAATACATTTACTAATTCAATGGAAAGAATTCCCAGTCTCAGTATCCCTAAAACTTTAGTTACTTCATTAATCAGTTTTCTCATTTCACTTTAGGACACATTCCTCTACATAATCAACGCAGACCATATACCATGGCAAAACAAATGGATAAAGAAGGAACTCAAAGAACTGCATAAACTTAAGGATAATTCTTAGAAGACTTAGGGAAAAAGCCAAACTAAAGAAAGCTAAAAACACTACATCCTTCTTTGAAGCCTTGTTTAAAAAAAAAAAGGCACCAGAACAGCCCACACTATGGCATAGATGAATAAAGCCCTGATTATGATGCCTAAAATCTCGGGTCACTTGACAAGTGTTTGAAGTGCTGACAGGGGGAGGATGGGCTTGGCCATCCCAGGAGAGGTAGGGAAAGGTCCACATTCACAGTATATGCAAAGCAATTAGATTTTCCTGGAGGATGCAGAGGAAACAACTGCAAAGTGATTACTGAAGATGGGTGGATCAGCTTGTAAATATCAGCATTTTAGGAAAGTTAAGGTTGGCTGTTCATAGTCTGTCCATTGGTTGCTGCACCCAAGGGGTGTTACAATTCATAGCCTCTCCACTGACTGTACCAGCCAAGGGGTGTTACAGGGATGTGCATGAATGGGGAAAGAAAATTATGTAAAACATTCTCAGCAGCAGTATGATGCAGGCCTTTGATACCTTCATCTCATCTCCATCTGCAACTCTTATTTGAGTTTTCCTGGAGGAGGACAGGAGAGAAAGCTGGACCAAGTGAATGAGTAGAAACACTGAGGTCCACTGATGGTTAGCCATGGGAAGAAAAAACAGCAAAAAGAAGAAAGTCACAGGAAGATACAACATTAAATCAGTTGCAAGCACTTAACAGAATCAAAATAAAGTATGGAATCTAGAGACCAAGAATACAGGTCAGTCCCTGTCAGTAGCAAGTCTCTATAGAGACTTAATCAGAATAACTTCAAGGTATCCAGCTTGCTCTGCTTTCCTAAAATAGTTTAGATCAGTTTTCTTAGATTGCTCAGCTTCACCCTCCACTAGATTTTTAATCTCAGGACTCTGTCACTGGCATACCTCCGTTGTACTTCAAAGCTTCTAAAACTGAAAAAATACTAGATCTCATTGACAAAATTCACATAGATGCTCCCCCCCAGAACAACCTCCACTCCTGGTTCATACAAATTGCTAAATCTCACATTCTACCATCCTTTATACACTCATACAACCTATAACTCACACCAAACATCATGCACTCACTTTGGAAATCTGCCAGAGTTAGGCTAGTACCAAAATCTAATAATCCTAGCTGTGCCATTGGTTTAGACCCATCTCAGTTTTCCTTCCTGTAGCTATAACCAGCTAGCCAAACAATTAAAACTTTTGGAATACCTGCTCAAAAACAACATATATTCTGGACATGAAGTAGCACTATAACCACTCTACATTTTCCTACAGATGATATCCTAATAAATAAGGACAAAGGACTGCTAGCTGCTGCAATCTTTATTGACCAAAAAAAGCCTTCAAAATATTTGACTGCTCTCTTCTATTAATTCCCTTTAATATAGCCAGCATCAACCCTACATCTTTCCAGAGTATTCTGGCATAGAGATACTTCAAAGTGAAGAATGACTCTACATCCTTTCCACTTTCTCACATCTCTAAAGGTATCTCTCAAGGCTCAGTACTCTTCTATTCAGATCCTCCTTTTTGTTAATAATCACACTCGGGACACCCACTCTCTTCATGTCTTACAGCATGCCAATGATGTGGACATCTAAAGGCTTGTCCTCACATCTACTGCCACAAAGGAGCAGCTGGAACTTGGCCTCTACAGATAACTGGCTAACTACTTACAACCTAACATTTAATGTGAAGAATACCAAATGTGTGC